>NC_068938.1:126080932-126339654 GCF_016801865.2 Culex pipiens pallens
TCATATTGAGAATTTTAATACATTTTTTTAAGTCGTAGGGGCGCCTCCAGTCAAATTTTCATATTGAGAATTTTTATACATTTTTTTAAGTCGTAGGGGCGCCTCCAGTCAAATTTTTATATTGAGAATTTTTATACATTTTTTTAAGTCGTAGGGGCGCCTCCAGTCAAATTTTCATATTGAGAATTTTAATACATTTTTTTAAGTCGTAGGGGCGCCTCCAGTCAAATTTTTATATTGAGAATTTTTATACATTTTTTTAAGTCGTAGGGGCGCCTCCAGTCAAATTTTCATATTGAGAATTTTAATACATTTTTTTAAGTCGTAGGGGCGCCTCCAGTCAAATTTTCATATTGAGAATTTTAATACATTTTTTAAGTCGTAGGGGCGCCTCCAGTCAAATTTTCATATTGAGAATTTTAATACATTTTTTTAAGTCGTAGGGGCGCCTCCAGTCAAATTTTCATATTGAGAATTATAATACATTTTTTTAAGTCGTAGGGGCGCCTCCAGTCAAATTTTTATATTGAGAATTTTTATACATTTTTTTAAGTCGTAGGGGCGCCTCCAGTCAAATTTTCATATTGAGAATTTTAATACATTTTTTTAAGTCGTAGGGGCGCCTCCAGTCAAATTTTCATATTGAGAATTATAATACATTTTTTTAAGTCGTAGGGGCGCCTCCAGTCAAATTTTTATATTGAGAATTTTTATACATTTTTTTAAGTCGTAGGGGCGCCTCCAGTCAAATTTTCATATTGAGAATTTTAATACATTTTTTTAAGTCGTAGGGGCGCCTCCAGTCAAATTTTCATATCGAGAATTTTTATACATTTTTTTAAGTCTTAGGGGCGCCTCTAGTCAAATTTTCAAAAAAAAATCGCTCCTCGACTTGGCGACTTTGCGACTAACTGCGACAGCACTTCACTAGGACACTGAAATGTTCGGTTGACTTTCCAGAAAAAGTGCAAATGACTTGAAAAAAACTAAAGGGCGCTTCAAAATTGAGCCAATAAATTGGTGAAACTTGGTGAAAGCCCTATTTTGGTCAAAAATATTGTTTAACTTGAATATTTTTCCATATAAAAATAAATAAATTAGAGCAAACAGCTAAGTAGATGTCATCTACTCAAATCTACCCATAAGCACACCCCTGTTCATTTTTTTTTTCAGCCATAAGGGCGCCTCCAGTCAAATTTTCATATTGAGAATTATAATACATTTTTTTAAGTCGTAGGGCCGCCTCCAGTCAAATTTTTATATTGAGAATTTTTATACATTTTTTTAAGTCGTAGGGGCGCCTCCAGTCAAATTTTCATATTGAGAATTTTAATACATTTTTTTAAGTCGTAGGGGCGCCTCCAGTCAAATTTTCATATTGAGAATTTTAATACATTTTTTAAGTCGTAGGGGCGCCTCCAGTCAAATTTTCATATTGAGAATTTTAATACATTTTTTTAAGTCGTAGGGGCGCCTCCAGTCAAATTTTCATATTGAGAATTATAATACATTTTTTTAAGTCGTAGGGGCGCCTCCAGTCAAATTTTTATATTGAGAATTTTTATACATTTTTTGAAGTCGTAGGGGCGCCTCCAGTCAAATTTTCATATTTGGAATTTTAATACATTTTTTTAAGTCGTAGGGGCGCCTCCAGTCAAATTTTCATATCGAGAATTTTTATACATTTTTTTAAGTCTTAGGGGCGCCTCTAGTCAAATTTTCAAAAAAAAATCGCTCCTCGACTTGGCGACTTTGCGACTAACTGCGACAGCACTTCACTAGGACACTGAAATGTTCGGTTGACTTTCCAGAAAAAGTGCAAATGACTTGAAAAAAACTAAAGGGCGCTTCAAAATTGAGCCAATAAATTGGTGAAACTTGGTGAAAGCCCTATTTTGGTCAAAAATATTGTTTAACTTGAATATTTTTCCATATAAAAATAAATAAATTAGAGCAAACAGCTAAGTAGATGTCATCTACTCAAATCTACCCATAAGCACACCCCTGTTCATTTTTTTTTTCAGCCATAAGGGCGCCTCCAGTCAAATTTTCATATTGAGAATTATAATACATTTTTTTAAGTCGTAGGGCCGCCTCCAGTCAAATTTTTATATTGAGAATTTTTATACATTTTTTTAAGTCGTAGGGGCGCCTCCAGTCAAATTTTCATATTGAGAATTTTAATACATTTTTTTAAGTCGTAGGGGCGCCTCCAGTCAAATTTTCATATTGAGAATTATAATACATTTTTTTAAGTCGTAGGGGCGCCTCCAGTCAAATTTTTATATTGAGAATTTTTATACATTTTTTTAAGTCGTAGGGGCGCCTCCAGTCAAATTTTCATATTGAGAATTTTAATACATTTTTTTAAGTCGTAGGGGCGCCTCCAGTCAAATTTTCATATTGAGAATTTTTATACATTTTTTTAAGTCGTAGGGGCGCCTCCAGTCAAATTTTTATATTGAGAATTTTTATACATTTTTTTAAGTCGTAGGGGCGCCTCCAGTCAAATTTTCATATTGAGAATTTTAATACATTTTTTTAAGTCGTAGGGGCGCCTCCAGTCAAATTTTTATATTGAGAATTTTTATACATTTTTTTAAGTCGTAGGGGCGCCTCCAGTCAAATTTTCATATTGAGAATTTTAATACATTTTTTTAAGTCGTAGGGGCGCCTCCAGTCAAATTTTCATATTGAGAATTTTAATACATTTTTTAAGTCGTAGGGGCGCCTCCAGTCAAATTTTCATATTGAGAATTTTAATACATTTTTTTAAGTCGTAGGGGCGCCTCCAGTCAAATTTTCATATTGAGAATTATAATACATTTTTTTAAGTCGTAGGGGCGCCTCCAGTCAAATTTTTATATTGAGAATTTTTATACATTTTTTTAAGTCGTAGGGGCGCCTCCAGTCAAATTTTCATATTGAGAATTTTAATACATTTTTTTAAGTCGTAGGGGCGCCTCCAGTCAAATTTTCATATTGAGAATTATAATACATTTTTTTAAGTCGTAGGGGCGCCTCCAGTCAAATTTTTATATTGAGAATTTTTATACATTTTTTTAAGTCGTAGGGGCGCCTCCAGTCAAATTTTCATATTGAGAATTTTAATACATTTTTTTAAGTCGTAGGGGCGCCTCCAGTCAAATTTTCATATCGAGAATTTTTATACATTTTTTTAAGTCTTAGGGGCGCCTCTAGTCAAATTTTCAAAAAAAAATCGCTCCTCGACTTGGCGACTTTGCGACTAACTGCGACAGCACTTCACTAGGACACTGAAATGTTCGGTTGACTTTCCAGAAAAAGTGCAAATGACTTGAAAAAAACTAAAGGGCGCTTCAAAATTGAGCCAATAAATTGGTGAAACTTGGTGAAAGCCCTATTTTGGTCAAAAATATTGTTTAACTTGAATATTTTTCCATATAAAAATAAATAAATTAGAGCAAACAGCTAAGTAGATGTCATCTACTCAAATCTACCCATAAGCACACCCCTGTTCATTTTTTTTTTCAGCCATAAGGGCGCCTCCAGTCAAATTTTCATATTGAGAATTATAATACATTTTTTTAAGTCGTAGGGCCGCCTCCAGTCAAATTTTTATATTGAGAATTTTTATACATTTTTTTAAGTCGTAGGGGCGCCTCCAGTCAAATTTTCATATTGAGAATTTTAATACATTTTTTTAAGTCGTAGGGGCGCCTCCAGTCAAATTTTCATATTGAGAATTTTTATACATTTTTTTAAGTCGTAGGGGCGCCTCCAGTCAAATTTTTATATTGAGAATTTTTATACATTTTTTTAAGTCGTAGGGGCGCCTCCAGTCAAATTTTCATATTGAGAATTTTAATACATTTTTTTAAGTCGTAGGGGCGCCTCCAGTCAAATTTTTATATTGAGAATTTTTATACATTTTTTTAAGTCGTAGGGGCGCCTCCAGTCAAATTTTCATATTGAGAATTTTAATACATTTTTTTAAGTCGTAGGGGCGCCTCCAGTCAAATTTTCATATTGAGAATTTTAATACATTTTTTAAGTCGTAGGGGCGCCTCCAGTCAAATTTTCATATTGAGAATTTTAATACATTTTTTTAAGTCGTAGGGGCGCCTCCAGTCAAATTTTCATATTGAGAATTATAATACATTTTTTTAAGTCGTAGGGGCGCCTCCAGTCAAATTTTTATATTGAGAATTTTTATACATTTTTTTAAGTCGTAGGGGCGCCTCCAGTCAAATTTTCATATTGAGAATTTTAATACATTTTTTTAAGTCGTAGGGGCGCCTCCAGTCAAATTTTCATATCGAGAATTTTTATACATTTTTTTAAGTCTTAGGGGCGCCTCTAGTCAAATTTTCAAAAAAAAATCGCTCCTCGACTTGGCGACTTTGCGACTAACTGCGACAGCACTTCACTAGGACACTGAAATGTTCGGTTGACTTTCCAGAAAAAGTGCAAATGACTTGAAAAAAACTAAAGGGCGCTTCAAAATTGAGCCAATAAATTGGTGAAACTTGGTGAAAGCCCTATTTTGGTCAAAAATATTGTTTAACTTGAATATTTTTCCATATAAAAATAAATAAATTAGAGCAAACAGCTAAGTAGATGTCATCTACTCAAATCTACCCATAAGCACACCCCTGTTCATTTTTTTTTTCAGCCATAAGGGCGCCTCCAGTCAAATTTTCATATTGAGAATTATAATACATTTTTTTAAGTCGTAGGGCCGCCTCCAGTCAAATTTTTATATTGAGAATTTTTATACATTTTTTTAAGTCGTAGGGGCGCCTCCAGTCAAATTTTCATATTGAGAATTTTAATACATTTTTTTAAGTCGTAGGGGCGCCTCCAGTCAAATTTTCATATTGAGAATTTTTATACATTTTTTTAAGTCGTAGGGGCGCCTCCAGTCAAATTTTTATATTGAGAATTTTTATACATTTTTTTAAGTCGTAGGGGCGCCTCCAGTCAAATTTTCATATTGAGAATTTTAATACATTTTTTTAAGTCGTAGGGGCGCCTCCAGTCAAATTTTTATATTGAGAATTTTTATACATTTTTTTAAGTCGTAGGGGCGCCTCCAGTCAAATTTTCATATTGAGAATTTTAATACATTTTTTTAAGTCGTAGGGGCGCCTCCAGTCAAATTTTCATATTGAGAATTTTAATACATTTTTTAAGTCGTAGGGGCGCCTCCAGTCAAATTTTCATATTGAGAATTTTAATACATTTTTTTAAGTCGTAGGGGCGCCTCCAGTCAAATTTTCATATTGAGAATTATAATACATTTTTTTAAGTCGTAGGGGCGCCTCCAGTCAAATTTTTATATTGAGAATTTTTATACATTTTTTTAAGTCGTAGGGGCGCCTCCAGTCAAATTTTCATATTGAGAATTTTAATACATTTTTTTAAGTCGTAGGGGCGCCTCCAGTCAAATTTTCATATTGAGAATTATAATACATTTTTTTAAGTCGTAGGGGCGCCTCCAGTCAAATTTTTATATTGAGAATTTTTATACATTTTTTTAAGTCGTAGGGGCGCCTCCAGTCAAATTTTCATATTGAGAATTTTAATACATTTTTTTAAGTCGTAGGGGCGCCTCCAGTCAAATTTTCATATCGAGAATTTTTATACATTTTTTTAAGTCTTAGGGGCGCCTCTAGTCAAATTTTCAAAAAAAAATCGCTCCTCGACTTGGCGACTTTGCGACTAACTGCGACAGCACTTCACTAGGACACTGAAATGTTCGGTTGACTTTCCAGAAAAAGTGCAAATGACTTGAAAAAAACTAAAGGGCGCTTCAAAATTGAGCCAATAAATTGGTGAAACTTGGTGAAAGCCCTATTTTGGTCAAAAATATTGTTTAACTTGAATATTTTTCCATATAAAAATAAATAAATTAGAGCAAACAGCTAAGTAGATGTCATCTACTCAAATCTACCCATAAGCACACCCCTGTCCAAACGTAAGACTTTATTTTGAAATTTTGAAAATATGATTATTCAAAAGTTTTGAACGTTTCACAGCGATTTCAATTTATAACATTGAAAATCAAACAATAAGTTGCGAATACATCGTCAGTTGCAAAAAAAAATAACTAACTTTTAAATAACAGCAACTTGAAAACGGTACGTTTCATCTAAAAAAAATTAAGGTGGGCAAACATCATGTAATACCATCGAGCACCTAATGTTGGAAAATCAGCACTATGACGTTTCTCATAAAAGTTTAGCTAAATACGCCGTTTTATAGTGAATTTCAGCAAATTGTATGGAGCCTTGTATTGACGAACCAATGATGCCAAATGCCTTTTTTGACCATAGGCAAACCCCCCAAAAAGTTTCAACCAGCGCCAAACATAAAAATGGTTCTGGTTCAGAAGAATGGCTTTGCAAAGACTTTGGATAACACAACAATTCAACATTTTTGGATTAATGGTTTAGGTCGGAGACCCAAACTAAAAAAACAAACAAACAAAAGAACATCATTTTGATAAGCTTTACAAATGCACTGAAAAACTCAAGTTGTAAGTTAAATGTAGAATTTGATGAAGATTAATCAAGTTTTCATTGAAATATTTCGCGAATGAATTTTTATATTTTATTAAATTTCAAATTTTTAACGCACGCCCATGCCCCTTCATGATATCGGCAACAACCGCTGATGGACCATGCGAGATGGAAGGTTTTTACCGGGCCGGATTTCAGCACCTTGCTTTTTGCGAAGAAGTTACGGCTTTTCCCCGGTACACTTTCACTTTTCCCGTCGTCTTTCAAAAGGACCGTTGCGTTTTGCGTCGATAGCTGGGCTGAACAGCTTCCCCCCTTCCCCAACGTGTAGTCTTGAACGCTTTTACGTGTTCTGGCGTTGGGTTTGTGCCTAACCCCGGAGGAGGTCGTACACGTGTCGGAGTCCTCCACGTGCTTCCTCCGCCAGGTAAAATTCATACGCATGACTATCTCGTACGTTCACACCGACACCACCCCCGAAACGACTTGTTTGGGTAATTTATTGTCTTCGTTCTGTTTGATTGGAACAAATTTATTTAAGCAGCAGACGTGCTTTCATTTTCGATCCCTTTCCCTTTGCTGGGTGTATTCGTATCTTTGTTTGAGATTCGGGAGAACATGTTTGCATGTATCTGAACGAGATAAGACAGAATGAGTCGGCGTTATAATGAGTATGGTAATTAAAGTTTATTCAATGTTCCATTCATGAATTAATTTTAATCACTTTTGTAATTTTCTATAACTTAGCTGTTCAAGTTATCAAGATTAATTATGAGCGGGGATTTTAAGGAATAAATTTTCACTAAACAATACTTTGTTATTCAATTTTAGCATACCAAAACGTTCCTCTTGCAAAAACCCGCGAAAAATGTAAAAAATCCACTCCGACTACTCTCAATACCAGGCAGCCTGCCATCACCGATTCGGCATTCATTAATCACGAGACCCTGCTGCCAGCAGGTGGGTTGGGGCGCAACACTGATTTGACTTTCTTCCCTTCATCTGTCCTGAAAAGTGACAGTTCCAGGAATGTCTAATCTAATGGCAGTACCGACTGCTGTGCAATGCTGCTGCACGGAAGAGAAGCGCAGAAGCATTCCTCGGTGAAAGACGGTCGAGATTTGGTCCACGGTGATCTTGCTTCTTAGTCGCTTTTTACGACCCCTTCCGGTGCTGTAGAGGGAGTGGGCGGTTTTTTTTTACTTCTAAAGCACGTGTTTAGAGGGGTGTGTTTTTATTCTTTTCTATGTGGACGTTGGTTGTAACACAACAGGATGACGCATACGATTGTTGTGGTGATTTTGAGAGGATTTTCAAATCAATTGTATAAATGGCAAAAGATTTCAGAATGTTACAAAACATACTTTTGTAATGTTTCAAAATATTCTTATAGAGCAATTCCATGTCAAATAGGGAATCGGTTCAACCCGACCCTCTCCGATTACAATGAAACGACGTAAACAATTTTTGTATTTAGGTGCTCCGTCCGGCATATTTCGTGAGTCTTTTGTAACATCTTAGGCTATTTTCACAAAAATTTTGAACGAAAAGAATCGTGGGCTCACCTTTAAATGCGACTTTTAACTTAAAAATCAAAAAATCGCATGAAAGTGGTGTGTTTATTTCTTTCAGTGTATTTTTTTCGGAAAGCCCGTCAAATTTCCTACAAGTTTGTTTTTTACCACTTTTTGATAGGATGCAACGGCTTCAAGATACAGCAATATTTAAATTACGAAATACAAAATATTTAAAACACTAACGCCCTTCTCAAATGTCATTCTCGATAATAACTGGCTCCACACAGAAAAAAATATCGTGGTAATATTACATCTGGGAAGGGGTACATCTTTTATGTCAGAAAAAAAGGTGTAATTTTACCACCAAAAATGTGTAATTTTAGCACTTTTCTGGTGTAATGTCACTTTTTCAGTCTAAATTGAGGTAAAATTACATCATAAAAGAGGTAATATTCAACCTTCCAAAATTACAGCTTCCAAATTTACATTTTTTTTTCTGTGCATAAACACAAAAATTGCTTATATAAGCGTAGGATAACATGTCTACAAAGCTTCATTGAAATCCGAGAGAGTCGAGAAAAAAGAACCTAAAAAATTTTTGTTTTGGGCTGGAATTGCTCTATATTGTAATACTATCTTAACATTTCGCTCGCTAAATTCTTTGTCCACGTAATTTATGAACCAGAATTAATTTGGCTATTTATTTCCGTTGGACATAGTTGTAAACATATAACCTCACTTTTAAGGATCAAAATCAAACTATCCATATCAACGACCCTCTGGTCTTTTGTGGTATCTATAATCTAATCTAATCTAATCTAATCTAACCCTAGCGCAGCCAGTCTTTCGAGGGCATCCTGGAAAATGCCTTAGGTTGATTAACGCCTAGCATCCTCTTGTCATTATTAACAATTGCAGTGCCCCAATGCAATAAATTGCTTTGAAACATCACAAACGTTAAAGCGGCCAGGCCAACTGCGTAAAGTTTACCGCAAAGATGATTCGTTGAATTGGAGTTTGAGCACGAATGTTCAATACAATACAATTCTGAATCTACAGGGGAGGAAGAAACGTGGGGATCCCCCGCTCACGTTCCTGTTTGTTTAGGCAATTTATCGTTGGGAGCCACCATGCTAAGAAGTTTTGGTGCTCCGGGACCCTCTAGGGATGGGACACTGTATTTCCACAAATGCCCTGGACACTACTTGCCATGGTTATAGCGCCACAACTCGCTTCGCCTCTGGTCTTTTGTGGTATCTATTGCAAGTTTCTGCTCAAACCTAGGAGTCCAAGGCTTGAATGGGGAGAGCACCTAAACCTCTTTCTACTCCAAGGAACCTTCCACCCCAGGGTTCGAACTGACGACATATGAATTGCGAGTTCAAATTCCCTTACAAATTTCATAGTTCCATCAACAAATTTAACTAAAAATCGATAAAATAAGTGGTTCGCAAGTTTTTCCAAAGTTTCCATTATTCTTGCCATGCTTCTAAAGCACCCTAGTCTTCCACACCAACGTTGAACCGAAACACGTGTGCTTTGCTATTACTTCACACGAGCTTTGGCGCACACCGTGACAGGGAAGAAAATATCTTCCCAAGGACACACGACCCAACACCACCCGGGAGATACCGTTCGTTGAACAGAAGATTTTTCCCTTTCGATTAATTTTGCATGACGATGTCGTCGTCGTCGTCGCCGTTCTGAGGCTTCACATTCATGTCGTCAACGCGTGGCTCTTCCGGGACAATTTTGGGTGATTTTCAAAAACGCCACCTCTCGCAATCCAAGACTTTTGGGGATAGTGATAATGTGCTTTTCTCTGGAGCCCAATCTAAATCGTGAGGAGGTAGGAAGGAGGAAAATTGAAATTCTGAGTGGGAAACCAACATCAATAGGATTAATGTCGACGATTTCGAGCCACCCCCACCATCGCACCTCAAAAAGGCTTGTGGTGTAATTTCTCCCTCCTAATTTTACATCTGACCAGAAACCCGTTTCCCAAGTGCCATTCAAAGACTATCTTTTGCTAGTGTTTAACAGTTTTTCCCCCCATCAAACCGCACGATCCAATCACCTGAAAACCATAATCAGAGTTTAATTAAATTGATCCTCGAGCCGTAATGAGCTTTTCAGCGAGCGTTAATTAAAGATTATCATTTTGCTTGCCTGCTTGCTCAAACCCCGCTCCAAGACACTCTTTTATTGCCTGATTTTCCCACCAGAGAGGCTGAGGAAAGTGGCCCGAGCTGGTCGAACTAATCAACAATCTCGCTAGAAATTAGCAAACCAAAAAAAAAAATCATTTATTTCACGCTTTATAATTTTGTCTTAAAAAGGCATTTTGCACCAGGGCAATTCCCTAGTTTTTTTCAATTATTAAACATTTTAATTTTTTGTTAAGCGTTCGTAACGTTCGACAATCCGTATTTTGAAGAGTTGTTTTTTATCGATATGGTATCTTCGACAAAGTGGGATAGCCTCAAAAGGCCGGCACTCAAAAAGCAGAATCTCGGGAGGCCGAATTTTGTCTTTTGCACAGAAGGCAGACTTCAAAACTTTTTTTCGCAAAATCGCGATAACTCATGATATTTATAAGCAAACTCCTTATGTCTATATATTATTTTTTTTAATTGTCTGCTCTACAACTTTGTAGAACATTGTTGCACTCTACAAAATAACCCTGCAAAGTTAGAAAAAACACAAAATTTTAAAATGAAAAAAAATGTTCTAAATGAAAAAATTACCCTTCTGGGTCAATGTAGATTCGAAACGTACATTAAATTTCCCATAAAATGACATGTTCCAAAATTTGTTACAGTCAAGTAACGGAAAATGAGGGAATTTTTAATACTTTTTTAGTGTTTTTTTCGATGAAAAATACGTTTTTACGGAATTCTGAGTACGCCATCAAATCGGGCGTCTAATTTTACATAAAAGTTCTATCTCATCACCGTTTCAGGCTGCAAATTATTGAAAACACCTCTTTTTTCGCATGTTCATAAATAGAAGGGGTCGTACCGCCCCTCCGTCACGAGATATCAAAAAACGGACCTCTGATTCGTGATCAGGGACAAAAGTTACCCCTTAGGACAAAGTTTCACGCAAATTGAAGAGGGGTCGGGGCAACTTTTCCCGATTTCGTGTGAGCTGGTAGAGAATTACCCATTTACAACTCCAATACTTCTAACTAACATAAAATTTTCCGAGGATTCTGAATATGACAAAATTGAGACCAAAAAATGCAGCTATGGAAGCCTACAGGGAAAAAACTAACGTTGTAAAATGTTTGTTATAGAAAAATCGAAAAACTATTAGAAAAACTGCGATTGGTCAAAAAGTTAATACCGTAGGCTTATAGTCTATGAAATTCCCTAACTTTTGACCTGAGGGAGTATGTTTTGAGTTTTGAGCCAACATTAAAGGGGGGTGGGATGACAAAAACTTTAATAAAAATTTGTATCAGCCTTAGTGATATTTTGAAAAAGATCAACGATTCCAAGTTCTTTTCCATGGTCTTTTTCAATTCTTTTCTTTTATTAACCATGTAGATCCGACGGTCGGTTGCTGCGATTTTGTCTTTCAAATAATGTGTAAAATGGTCCATCCATAAACCACGTGATTTTTTTGATTTACATATTCTATTCGAAAGACACAAACTAATTATTTTGCATCAAATTGAATGAAATTTAAAAATATGAAATTTTTTAAACAGCATTTTTCTTCACATTTGAAACATAATTTTTTCAACCAAAATAGTTATGACGTTCAGAGAAGTCTGTTCAACCAACCATCTAGGCATTTGGGTGTATTTAGCAAAGTTATTAAGTTAATTTATAGCACTGACCGTCTTACCCCACATAGGTGGCCACCTTACCCCGCGTATTTCATATGTATACGATTTCAATTTTTTTTTAAATTGCTGAAAAGTATTGAAAATTGGGTTTTAGACCAACTAATTTATGTCATTTCTATAATGAACTACTAGTAGAACAATATGTACGTAATTTGAGATCAAAATAATCTGTTGTGTAATTTTTATGAGAGATTTCCTTTAGGGTGGCCGTCTTACCCCCATCTTCCTAAGTAACATTTTTGTCCAGGAGTTCTACAAGAGCTCTTCAAGATAGCTACAGCATAGCAGTTTGGACCGCGGTAGGATAAAACTCTCTTCAAGTACTCTTCCAAACTCCTGAAGAAGTATTGAAGAGAACGTCTCAAAGTTTTTCTGATCATCTGAAATTCATATTTTAAATTTTTAATTGAAATTCATTTGTTTATAATAATTTAAATTCCAAAATTTCAAATTCAAACTATACTTAATAGTCTATTTATTTAATTTTGATCTTGGTTTAAAAATTTGAAACTCTAATAATGTTATTCAAAAAAGAATTAAGCCATTGCAGAAGATTTTCAATGTTCAAAATGGGCACGAAAAATCGGAGCCCAATTATCAAACATGTATTTTCTGCATAATTATATTCAGCATGTATGAGTTACAGTAAAAAGTTTTCTTTAGCAAAAAATCGTCAAAAATCCATTTTCAATCAATTTTAGATCTTTAAAAAACGTTGGAAAGAAGAACTCTTAAAATTTTAGAAATGTATGGGTTGGAAGTTTTACTTGTTTAATTTGACTTTGCCAATGTTTTTTTAGGGGTCAAATTTGGCTGTGTTTTTGACTAACATTTCCTATATTTTAAGTAAAAAGAAGTACGCAGTATTTTTTTAGTATCCCAGACTATGCCTCTACACATTTTTTTACAACTTTAATGATCATGGTGCCATTTAATAGCAGAAAATGTGAAAACAAGCAAAAAAATAAAAAGGGACTGTAAAAACATGAAAAAATTAGATAGACAAAATGTAATGATAGGAGGTGTTAGAATAGGTTAAATACTACCAAAAACAAACAATAACTAAACAAGATAAACGCAAATTGAAATACTAAAAATGAAACAAGAAAAACACAAAACGAGTGAAGTTAAGTTTTTCATAGAACAAAAGTTGCTTAAAATGATCTCCTGAACACGCTCAAAATGACCTCCTAAACACGGGAAGAATAAAAAACTTCAAAAAAAATGTGGGCGGTAGAGGTTTAACTAGATATTTTGGAAAATAATTGTTGCAACACAACTGGATTGGTGTATGTACAACTATTTTCATTGAAATGTTGAAATCGTGGCGTGTTATTAACATTTTTTACTTTTATTAGCCCTCCTCTCGACATTAGTAAAGATCGAGCGACGTCAACCAAAAATGTTTGCAACGGCCTAAACTTAATAAAAACTTTTTTTGCTATCCCTTCCCACTCGGGATAACTTTTTAAAAAGCACAGGAAGACTTAGCCGCTTTCCCTTCTTCCGTTGCCTCATTATCAACTTTGGCGGGGGAAGGCACGAGCAGGAAACTGGCTAAGAAAATGTGGTGAAGAATTCAGCTTTTAACCGCCAATCGATATTCTCGTCAACCTCCCGGAAGGCGCCGTCGTTGTGTTATCAGGGCAGTGGAGGATGTCGGGGGGGGAAGCCGTTCTTTCCATCTTGATGATTTTTAAGCCGCATCACCACCAGGTCAGAAGGCTTGAGCGAAAGCTAATTAGTCAGGGTTCGTGGCGAAGCAGCGGAATCGGTTCAGGGGAGAGTTGCTTTTGGAGTTTTAATGAGAAAAATCTGAGTTTGAAGGAAATGATAATTCTATTCTGCATGTCTTTGCAAAAGTTTGATTAACAAATCAAATTCAATCAAAAGAAAATAAATTTCCGTTCCCTTTATATTCACCCATAGAAATGGAAATCAATTACCACCCAACAAGTGTGTTTATATGTTTTCTTTCATGTCTTCATGTTGGCTCCTTTGGTGTAGGAATGCTTCAATTAATTTTGCACAAGGGTGCCATTGGCTGAGTGTTTGGGTCCGACGATGGGACTGTACCACGAAAGAAGTTTTTGTGTAGCTGCTTGGGAGACTACACAAAAAGAGCCAGATGACTTTTTGTTAACATGCTTTATTTTTGTTTTTGGGAAAAAACATGTAAGTATGAAAGTTTCACACAATCTATGGTCACAATTAATGATCTTATCTTATTTCAAAATTTAAAAGGGTTTCATTGTTTATCCTTTTCCATGTAATTTACTACATGAAATTTTCTTTTTTTGGGCAACAATCGAACTATTATGCAAAAAGGGGGTTCATTATTTCCAACCAACCGGAATAATAATGCAGCCATATAACACCACCGCAGTCCTTTGTTTAGTGTGAATTGGAAATATTTCCAGGCAGGTTTTTTTTTGTTTTGTTTTGTTACGGCATTCAACCCACCCTTGGTTCCCACTAAATATATTACTACGTTCTAGCTCGGAACGAATTTCCACTACAATGTTGGTTGAATTTACTCCGTTTTTTTGTGTGTGTTCATTTCCAAAATTTCACCCAAGGCAACATTCAAGCCCCCCACGAACCCTTCCTCCCCACCGATCACATCATCGTTATACTATTTTGGCTGGCTCCCTCGGAAGCCCCGGTGAGATTGAATGGTTTTGGGCCAAGCCGTGTGCCATCCAGAGAGTCAGCCAGTGGAACTTTATGACGGTATTCACGAACTGCTGCTGCTGCTGGGCTCGGGGCATATAAAGCAATAAAAACCGGCAGGATCCCAACGTGAACAACGAGGTACGATTTGGGTTTGTGCTTTCCCCATTGGCCTCACCCGGTTGGGGGGTCCCGGTCGGCAGTCCGGGTCAGGGCGGAGCAGGGTGACAAACTCGGAACGAAACTGGTTTTTTGAAAAATGCAAAAATCGTTAAGGGGCTCAAAGCTGGCAAAACTCAAACACAACGATTTTACGGGTTAATTCCCATTTAAAATTCAAAGACAAAGCGCCACGTCCTGTCGCAATCAATCAAGCTCATATTTGGGATTCGGGAGATCATACCCTGAAATGCCCGCAAAAATGACCTGTTTTGTTACATCCTAATTAATACTCAAAATTGACCGTACTTTTTCGAAAGTACTCAAATTTTCATAATTTGCAATATGGGTATTAAACGAAGCGAGATTTGGTTTGCGTTTTCACTGCATTAATTTTTTTTTGATAGTTAAATTTCAGAAAATACCGTATTATTTCTAAATACTGAAATTTTAAAAATTTGCAGTACAGTTGATTTCACAAAGAGAAATTTTCCGAATACAGTTTTTTTTTCACAAAAACTAAAATCTTCAAAATTGATTAGTGCGCTGACCACGCGGACGCGCTGTCTTGTTTTTGCATGCTCATTTTCATTTCTTTTATGTCGCTGTTTGTGTGCTTTGGTGAGTGGTTATTATAACTTATTGGACATCATAAGTGCAGTGCTTCTGGGGACGCGCAGTCCTGTTTTTTCGCGATAATTTTCATCGTAAATGATCGTAAAAATTTATTCCAACTGGCATCGATCGATTTTATGAAGAGTAAAGCGTCATTTATTTACTATTTTTGAAATTTGCTCGCGTTATCTAAATTGAAAATAGTAAAAATATACCGATAAGTCCAGCCCATAGCACTACTGCTCGGCTGGCACGCGTTGGATAAAAAAAAACTTTTTAAATGATCAATTATCTATCTTTCCGCAGCCGGCTGCCTAAAATTTAAAATTTTCAACCGATAAACAAAATGCTCATGGTCACATCACTGCCACTCGTGAATCCTGACCTCATACCCATCTACTAACCCCCTCAAAACTCATGTGATACTTTGTCGGAGATGCAGTCGATTGGGCGGTCTCTATCACTCAAGTATCGGACTAACATTCCCATCCACTTCCCCGTGACCCTACCACTGGTCGTGGCCGGCGCCGGTATTGATCAGCATGATAGGGGCCTTTGAGAAGTTGCAAAGCGAGGAAAGATACTTATCTTCCACGGCTCGTGGATGTAACTTCTGGAGGTCCTGGTCAATAACGGAGTAGCAACTGCGGGTGGGCACCTATGCTTATGCTTATGCTTATGCTTAAAACTAAAATCTTCCAAATTTGCAATAAAGCTATCCAACAAAGTTAAATTTGTTATGCATTTTCAAATTATAAAATTATTTTTTGAAAAATGCTAAAATTTTCGCGATTTTTTTTCATAATCTGAAATATAAAACTTGCGCATCAAACAAAGCAAAATTTTGTATTCTTTTTCACTTTGCTATAGTATTTTTTAAATACTAACATTTTCACAAAATAGCGTATTTTTCAAAAATACTAAAATTTTCAACAACAAACTAAATTTTAGTTTTTAAAAAAAAATTAATTCTTATAAAGTGAAATCACAAAAAAAAATTCGCTTAATTTGATATCCATATTGCAAATTTTGTAAATTTTAGTATTTTCGAAAAAATACGATATTTTGTCAAAATATAAGTTTATAACAAAAAAAACTATAATTAGTGGAAAAGCATACAGAGTTTTCCTCCGTTTGATACCCAAGTTCAAATCATAAAAATTTGAGTACTTTAAAAAAAATAAAGGTATTTTGTGAAAATTTTAGCATTTTCCAATAAAAAAACTCTGATAATTTGAAAATGCATAGCAAATTTCGCATAGTTTGATACCCATATTACGAATTTTGAATTTTTTTGATATTTAAAAAAAATACGGTATTTTGTGTTTTTTTGTATTTTCCAAAAAAGCACACAAAATTTCGCTTCGTTTGATATCCATATTGCGAATCTCAATAATTTGAGTATTTTCGAAAAGATACGGTATTTTGTGAAAATTTCAGTTTTCAACAAAAAAACTCTGTTAAAGTAAACGCTTCGTTTGATACCCAAAAAAATTTGAGTCCTTTCGAAAAATATGGTATTTTGTGAAAAATTTTGAGTGTTTATACTTTGAAACTTAGGCCGTTGCAAATATTTTTTGAATTTTATGTCCCTCGACTCTGACCAATTGATGGATTTTTTTTTTTTGCAAAAAAATGGTTTTGCGGTCCTGTACATCGGAATTTTATGAAAAATTCAGGACATTTAAACAAGCCCAACCATGCTGCAGAAATTTTTAGATCTGTGTGATCACATTTTAGATCTGTACGTGTTCTTTTTATTTAATCAAAAGTTATAAAAAACATTAAAAAACAATTTGCGATTGAAAAAAAACCCTCTATAAATTCAATAAAATTAAAAGAGTGGCCACCATGCACCATCCCCAGGTCGAAGAGCCCGAGTGTGTGGAAAATTAGATCAAAATGTACCGGCCACTAATGGTATGCCCACCTCTGCTCTGAATTTTGCTCCACTTTTTTTTCCTTTCTCTCTCTCATTCCTATTTCTGGTTCTCGTTTTGTTCGTCCTGTCGGATCCTGTTCCGTTTCTACACAACATAATTTGGGTGGAGGGGGCGACCACCCACAATCACCCCCCTGAAACGATGCCACCCACGCTATTCATCAGCAGTGGGGAAAATGGTTAGCTGGAGAGAGAGAGAGAGAAAAAAATTGCTTACGAAAACATGTTCTGCTGTGTGGTGGAATTGTTCGTTAAATGGAAAACTATTTGCCAGTTCATTATCGTTGGAAAAGTTTTGCCGGGGAGCAGCGCGCGTGCGATTTCAGCGATTCGTCCAGTTAAGGGCAGAGCGCGCTGCCACAGACCGACGAGAGTTCTTTTGGAAAACGGTTCTTGAAATTGTTCTGCGTTGTGGTGCTGGCTAAATTGAGCGAAACAATGCTCGGGCACTGTGCACTGGAGGGGTCTGGATTGGACAGAAGGAGGGATGGATACTTTTTTTTTTTGCTGGGGGGAAAACTTCTCTTGCTGAACGCTTTTCAAGATATTATGCACTATTTGTTCGAGGGAAAACTGTTCGTTTGTGGTTTGCATTGATTGTGGAAAAATGCAATCAGAGAAATCTGGCTGGGTATTGAATTCAGTGTCGGATTTAAAATATACAATTCTTACATAAATATGCTGAAATTGTTTTGCAGTCGTGATCTAAAATCTTGATGCACCTCGATTTTAGGTCAAGTCTGGTTTAAAACACCTTCACTGCCCCTGATCACATAAATGTTCCATATGCATTTTCATCGTTTATGAATTATTGATGCAGTTTAGTTCAAAATCGTGTGCTCTTTCAGAAAAACCTTCGACATCCCGAGCATGGGTAAATAACAAGGGAAATACGTAATAATAACTTTCTCTGGTATCAATACCAAATTTTGGTATTCCTGGACCCTTTAAAATTTGTCTTAAGGATTATGCAAGAGCAAAATGTGGTATCATACCAATTTAAGGTATTGTTTTGATATTGCAAAATTGCAGAATTTGTCAATGATCAAACACCACATTTTGGTATTCTTTTGGTATTACAGTATTTTATCAAATTCCTCTGCAACTATGGGAAAATTTTGACCAATTTTGACAAAATAATTAATTTTGCGCTATAATGCACTATGGTACATTGGGTGGCCAATTTTCAAAAAAAGTGACCTTCTCCAAATATTTTTTGGTATTTTTTTCTCGAAAGTAAACATTCTAACTAAGAAAAATCCAAATTTTCAAAGCTCTAAGTTTGTTCATTACGGAGATACGCAAGCTGAAACTCAAAAAATGGAGTAAAAAACTAGCGTTTTTCGTAAAAAAGGCTGATTGTATAATTTTAACATAGCTCAGCCATTTTAAATGTTTTATTAGGACAACTATACATCGTTGGAAAGGTAATGAGATAAGCTTTGAAACTATTAATAGATAAAATGTTGTTTCCAAACCAAAAACTGAAGTTTTCATCGAATAACTGGAGCATTTTTTTTGACAAAACATATTTTTTTGTGTTTGTTAATCGAGTACTTTTTTTGCTAACCGATGCTAAACATGAAACTAAGATCACTTGAAAGATTGGATTATAATCTAACATTGCTGAAATTTCCAGCCTGCGATTTTTTGCGTTTTCGGAGATATGCCATTTTGAACATTTACGTTTTATCAAAATTTGCTGCAATCTACATATGCGCCCGTTTATTTCACTTGCTTTGCTACCTACTTCGTGGGCATCGTCTCTTCAAAAATCGATTTTCTGTTGCCTACATTTAAAATTGAGTACCTTAGTCAAAATAAAGTATTCGTACCGAAGTTTCTCAAGCGAAACTGGAGAATCTCAGTTTGATACCGAAAAAAGTATTCAGCAAAATATTGACTTAGCATGATGAATTTCTGTGATCAATCCATGAAACTGATCCACATTTAAGTTCTATGTTGGTTAGTACAAAACATTTTAAAAGTACCTTTAACATATCCTGAAGCCGTCATAAACTCTATAATCAAATGAATTTTCATGAACAAGAACATTAGGATTAGTTAGAATATGTTTTGTATTTTATCGTTTTAATTCATAATTAATATTTTGAATGAAATTAATTTTTCTGTTATTTGATTTAACAATTAAAATTTTCGCAATTTATGCCCATAAGGGTGGAGGAGGGGGTGGGGTCTCAAGTTATATGACATGGACTCACAAAAAGAAACACACAGCAGTAAATAATAAATATTTGACTTAACATGAATTTATTACGCTTAACAAAATTTTGTAAGAGGGGAGGAGGGAAGGGAGGGGGGGGGTGGTGAAAGAAAGAGGAGGGAGGGGTTGTGTCCTTAAAGTGGGGATATATTAGCTTATCCATAATTTAATAATATAAACTTGCAATACAATATATACGCAATTCTGTTGCACTTGCAAATGTTTGAAAAGACTATTTATTATAAACAATCCACTATTGAAAACATGAAAAGTCATAAAAATCGACGTATATCATTTCAATACCATACAATTACCCAAATTTGTATGAAAAAACATTTAAAAAGCAAAAAAATAATTTGGCCGCCTGTTTGTATGGAGATGGCCCATAGTGTAATGATGTCTCAAAGCGAATGCTTTCATTCAAAACCGGAAATTTTAAACTTGATTTTAAACATTTTTTATACACCCCCTACAGAAATGACTTGAAATTGTGGAAAATTTTCTAAGTCAGGATGGCACATTTTGGTATTATTTGAATATTGAAAGGTTTCATCAATTTTCTCTGAAACTATGGGAAATTTGTTAAAAAAAATTTACGAGTTAATTAATTTTGCGCTAAAATGAATTGAAACCCAAAAATGTTAAATATGATTTTAAAAATTAGTATGATATACCCACTAATATTTTTTTCAAAAACGTTGAAATATCTCTAAGTCGGGATTACCAAATACTTTGAAAAACGAGTCAATCGTCAGATTAATGATTTTGGTGAATTTCAATTCAGTTTTATTTTAATAATACTTATTTTTCAATCTTGTTATTTTTCAGAAGCTTCAAGAACTTCAAGCACAGGCCGTTCATCAATGACAAATGCATTCGGTGTGGAGAAGAATATCACTAATAACAACATGGAATCATCAGGTGAGTAGATTTGGCTGTTGCATATGAATAATTTCCGTTTTTTCACTAACTGCAATTGCTGCACTAAAAATGGTATGAAAATACCAAATTTTGGTATTACTTGTTCAAATACCAGCGACCATAATGTGCGCTTGGTTGCCCAATAATAGATGGTAAAATACCATGAAATCATACCAAAATCATGTATGTGAAAGACCACAGAAATACCAAAATATGATTTTCCAAGGGCGCGGGAATACCTAAAAATAAAACCATGGCAATACCAAGTTTTGGTATTCAAGCGATGTTCAAAAATCCAGAAGACCTCAACTTGGTATTGAAATGGTTCTATTTTGAGGTGTTATTTTACCCTTGGAATAACATGGTTTGGTATTGTTGTGCCCATACACATACAAGATTTTGGTATGATTTCATGGTATTTTACCATCTATTACTGGGCAACCAAGGGCACATTTTGGTCGCTGTTATTGGCCAAGTAATACCAAAATTTGGTATTCCCGTGTTATTTACCCCTGCTCGGGAATCCTGTACTTTGCTTCACAGAAAAAAATAATGTAAATTTGGAAGCTTTAATTTTGTAATTTTACCTCAATTTAGACTGAAAAAGTGACATTACAACAGAAAAGTGGTAAAATTACACATTTCCATAGGTAAAATTACACCTTTTTTCTGACATAAAAGATGTACCCTAGCGTGTCCCAAAAAAACACGAAGTCGAGGAATTCAATGTGCTCAGTTCTCAAATGATAGAAAATCATGTTAGAAACAACTCTCTCATACATAAAAACTTTCGGAAAAATTGTTTACCACGTTCCCTGGGCATTTTTTTGATAAAAATCAGTTTTTTCGACAATTTCACAAAATCTGCTTAGAAAAAATGGAAAATTTTAAAATTTCAAATAGCCTATACCATTAAATGATGGTCTGTGGCCCAATAAACAAGTAAATGTATCGATTTGGCCTTTTAAAACCTTGTTTTCACTTTCCCGGTAGCTTTTATGTCGAAAAATACGAGTTTTTGCTTTACTTTTTTTCAATCTTTTCCCTCGGTATTGAACACAAAAATTTCCTCATATGTGAGAATACATGCATCTTGTAGGAAATTTTCCGCCGAAGATTTTCGTCTAAGCAACTTTGAAGTTTCATCAACTCTGAGCTGAGATATTCCAGTTTTTGTGAAGAAAGAATATTGAATATTTGAAAATGTTGATATTAATCATCATTGGCATACAATATTAAGGATAATTTAAGCCTAATTTGAAGTGCGGCTGTATCGCATCTGTTTTTAAACATGATTGGTTCATCCTTCAATACTAAGGGCCACCTGGTTTTGTTTTTTCATGGCACACTACGTGCTAAATCAATGAATTACTTTTAGCAAATAACTCATATTTAGAGCATTTTGCATTTAAACCAATCGATGCACGTTTGCTGTGTTTCCATGGATACAAATAAACAAATAACAAATATAAGGTTCGATTGTACGCATTTCCGTGATCTGAACCACAACGTAACGTTTACACTCCCTTCTTATAACTCCTGTTGATAAATCCGATGTTCAGGTAAATTAAAAATATCACTAATATTTGGAATTTATTCTATAGGGATCCATCCATTAATCACGTAGACATTTTTTTAAAATCTCAGCTCCCTCCCCTTCTCATGGTCAATTGTCCATAAAAAAAACTTTTTTGGATGGAGCGTGGACAATTGCCAACCCCGTACAATCGAACGATATATTTCGATGCCTCTGTGCTCTTGTACTAAGCTTACTGGTTTTCCTATCTAGATAGCATAAGAGAGCACAGATGCATCGATTTGTTATTTGTTTATTTGTATCCATGGAAACACAGCAAACGTGCATCGATTGGTTTAAATGCAAAATGCTCTAAATATGAGTTATTTGCTAAAAGTAATTCATTGATTTAGCACGTAGTGTGCCATGAGAAAACAACACCAGGTGGCCCTTAGTATTGAAGGATGAACCAATCATGTTTAAAAACAGATGCGATACAGCCGCACTTCAAATTAGGCTTAAATTATCCTTAATATTGTATGCCAATGATGATTAATATCAACATTTTCAAATATTCAATATTCTTTCTTCACAAAAACTGGAATATCTCAGCTCAGAGTTGATGAAACTTCAAAGTTGCTTAGACGAAAATCTTCGGCGGAAAATTTCCTACAAGATGCATGTATTCTCACATATGAGGAAATTTTTGTGTTCAATACCGAGGGAAAAGATTGAAAAAAAGTAAAGCAAAAACTCGTATTTTTCGACATAAAAGCTACCGGGAAAGTGAAAACAAGGTTTTAAAAGGCCAAACCGATACATTAACTTGTTTATTGGACCACAGACCATCATTTAATGGTACAGGCTATTTGAAATTTTAAAATTTTCCATTTTTTCTAAGTAGATTTTGTGAAATTGTCGAAAAAACTGACTTTTTTCAAAAAAATGCCCAGGGAACGTGGTAAACGATTTTTCCGAAAGTTTTTATGTATGAGAGAGTTGTTTCTAACATGATTTTCTATCATTTGAGAACTGAGCACATTGAATTCCTCGACTTCGTGTTTTTTTGGGACACGCTAATGTACCCCTTCCCAGATGTAATATTACCATGATTTTTTTTCTGTGTTTAAAAATCAGGAGAAAATCCAGTTTTTTCGCGAAAAAATTAACACGAGCCTACAAAATTCGATTTTAATCATGAGATCCTGATATTCAACAAAAACCAAAAACAAAGTTGTGACTCCTCATATCAAATTGAGTTCCGATTAGATCTTGTTACTTTGACACAACCTAGAAGTGTAACAACATGCCGAAGGGATTTTTTAATCAGATGCCGTTTTGTCACGTATATATCATGTAAGATCAATAAACAACAATATATGGGTCATTCCACCTGAAGTGTGCAAGAAAAAATGCAAATTTGAAAATTACCATCTCCGATTCTGCTCAAATTTGGCAGAGCTGTTGAGACTATCAAAACATGCAAAAATCCCGAATTTCATCCAAATCGGACCACCATTTTTGTACCCTCCCAAAAAATCGACTTTTTGGCGATTTTTGAGCGAAACCCCTATCTTCAAACGACGATAACTCAGGAACCACAAATCTTAGAGGGTCGGTCTTAGACTCAATTTTGAAGGAAATTGGACGTAGAATCCATTTCCGTGATCAAAATTTAGATTAAAATATGTTTTCTACCTGTATTGCGCAATTGAAAACTTTAAATGGCCGTATCTCAAAACAGCCCTATTTTTTTTTAATTTAACCTCACCATCGTATTCCCCGGACAATTTTACATTAGAATCACTTATCGACAGAAAGGAATATGTTTCGTTCCAGAGATATCGAATTTTAAAGTTTTTAGTTTTTGAGATTACCTACATTAGCTTAATTCGCCACATATGCTAGAAGCACTCAGAAGCGCTGTTCAATAACTGCTACCTGGTTATTTATTGAATTAAGATTTCATCCCAAATAATCATTAGCAAATAAGGCAAAAATGTAATGTACACCACTGTAGGAAACTGCTGTATACGGTGAATTTGTGTGCTAGCCCACAGTACAAAGCAAGAACGACACGCAATACAGGGCAGAATGGAATTCCCGCAGAGCTAGCAGGAAATTGTAATTGATCTTGTAACTTAAGAAAAAGTGTACGATACATTATCGTGTTAAAAATTATGAATTGATATGAACAAAACTCTCGTGAAGCATGATTAAGGAGGAGGATTTCTGGAAAGTATAAAACTGGTAAAAGGTAAGAAAATCACAACGATTAATCTGATTTATTATCTAGTTGTGTTATTATTCAGTTGTGTTCATTTTGACACCGTCCGAACAATAATCTTTTTTTTGTTTGCCAATCATTTCGAAATCTTGGAAGACGATACAGCTGCTATCCACATGTATCAGAAGTATATGGTATTGCTTTTGAAATTAAATGTACCAGAATTGAAAAAAAAAATCAATTATTCTGATGAAACACATTATAAAAATCGGTTTAATATGATCAATCTTTCAAACCCTAAGGCAGAATTTGGGGTTTTTGCTGAATGGCACTATTTCGCTACCGCACATGGCAAAAGCTCTAGAACCCATGAGAATTATTTCATCTACTACAGCCAGCTCTACATTTGTTCTCGTTTCAAATAAAAGAAGAAATAAAAGAAATAATTTGAGAAAGTGGGAAGAAATGAGGAATTAGAAAAAATATGAAAATAATAGAATAATGATAAATTTTCGAAAATTGTATTGTAAAAACTCTGTAGCATTTGCAAATAAATATTAAAAGTTAAAATTTTACTTAATATGGTTCAATGACACTGAGATCAGGAAAAATAGTGCATTAAAAATTACCCAATAAATATTCCTTAAACAAAAAATAGATTGTTCAAGGTATTGATTATCTCAAAATCGTATAAAATTGAAAAAATAATTCATCTTACAGAACACCAGGTAGTTATTATTGATCAGCACGACTGAGTGCTTCTAGCAGATGCGGCGAGTGTAGATATTATAGGTAATTTCAAATACTTAAAACTTTAAAATTCGATATCTCTGGAACGAAAAATATTCCTTTCTGTCGATAAGTGATTCTTATGTAAAATTGGACGGGGAATACGATGGTGAGGTCAAATTTAAAAAATAAATAAGGCTGTTTTGAGATACGGCCATTTAAAGTTTTCAATTGCGCAATACAGGTAGAAAACATATTTTAATCTTAATTTTGATCACGGAAATGGATTCTACGTCCAATTTCGTTCAAAATTGAGTCTAAGACCGACCCTCTAAGATTTGTGGTTCTTGAGTTATCGTCTTTTGAAGATAGGGGTTTCACTCAAAAATCGCCAAAAAGTCGGGAGGGTACAAAAATGGAGGGGGTGGTCCGATTTGGATGAAATTCGGGATTTTTGCATGTTTTGATAGTCTCAACAGCTCTGCCAAATTTGAGCAGAATCGGAAATGGTAATTTTCAAATGGTGTTCCGCTTCAGGTGGAATGACCCATATTTGGATGTAACAATATTCACTTTCTGGCGGGCATTCAGAGGCTCGTACCAGTGAATTGAGCCCAAATCCCAAATATGAGCTTAATAGTGCGTTACAGGAGCTTAATTGGATTGAACCCGAGGATAATTGTTTAAGGTGAAACGGCAGCACCATATTGACATCACGACTCGAGATTTTAAAAGCATCTTTAAGGAAAATGCCAACAAAATGCCATAGCTCTAGATTATTTTTTCAAAACAACCAATGAGCTATGGGTTTCCTATTTACATAGGACGTTTTGAAAAAGTAAGCAAGTACTCAAACATATTCTGTAGATTGTAGACGATAAATATAATAATATCAAGTAATCTGTCGTGTTCAGATATTGATTTAAGTTGAACAGAAGCTGTCCAAGAACTGGCGTCCCGTTTCATAACTTTTGTTTCAACATTGAGTGTGGACAATCGTTAAGACTCTCAACTGTTAGTGTTTACTCGTGGGTTGTGAATGACCACTTGCTGCAAAATTTTGCATAAAGTGTGTGAAAAATATTCAACTTATGAAACTTTTGTGGTAAGTAACTGATGTTCCAATTTATCTTCTGAAATATTTCAATTGTTTTGGCAAACTATCTGAAAGAGCTATCATATCATTGGAATGGACAAATGTCATGAAAAATAAATCTTAATCTTAAACATTTCTCAATAATTTGCAACCTGAAATGGGGATAATATGATGATTTGGTGTCAAAGGTGTGTGTTTACAAACGAACGAATATTATCGACGACGAGATCCAAATTGCTGCCAACAGGGTTTCCCGTTGCGATCGATCTCTCCCCATGATTGATCTGCTCCAATTTTTCGTTTTCGAAAGCATCGACAATCACTCTCAAACTGCGCCGTTTTGATCACAGGTTAAACTAAATTTAACTTTTTTCAGAAATGTTTTTTTTAATCAAATTAATAATTCCAAAATCTCAATCTATAATAAAATTTCCCGAGGATTCCGAATATATAATTGAGACCAAAAAAAGCCGTCTTGTTGGCCTACAGGGCAAAATTTAACGTTGAAAAATGTTTTATTTAATAGAAAAATCGAAAAACAATAAGAAAACCTGCGATTAGCGAAAAAGCTAATTCCATAGGCTTACAGTCCATGAAATTTCCTAATTTTTTACCCATGGGAGCATGGGTATTGGAGGTTGTTGCAAAAAGTTATCAGTGTTTAAAAAACAAATAATTTTTCAACAGTTATTAGCAAAAGCTATAAGAAAAAGTTAAACCAATCGTAAATGTATACAGCACATTTTGAGAGTGTTGGAATTGATGATGTTTTACAGAAATGCGAGCAATATTAATTTTTTCAATGTTTTTTGGACCTCAAACTTCAATGCCCGAATTACACACTTTCCTTTGTCGTAGAGGGCTCATATTTGGCATGAGCTCATCACATGTCGTCGCCATCGTGCTAACTTGTCGTACGTGCATTTTGGGCCAAATTGAGTTAAGAACGCCATTTTGTGCTGCTCACAATGCCTCACCTTTTGACCTTCACAGATCCCCAAAATTCGATTTCAATCCTGAGATATTCAACAAAACCCGGAAAAACTCCTTGCATTTTTGTCACTTTACATATGAAAGTAGTTTCAATCTTGTCGTGCTATCGTGTCACTCCATGAAAATTGATGTAAGTGCGACAAAAGGCCAAAGGGATTTCAGGCCAGGAAAGTCAGGATGCGTTTGTCGCACGTACAAGCTAGACTACCGTAAACATTTGCAACTCCACCAACCAACTTCAACCAAACTTCGAGACAATGCACATAATTGTCAGCCAAACAAAACGTTTTTGTTATTGTTTACATTGCGTGCATTCGTTTTTGTTTATTCAAGATCAAACATTTTCACGCGTTTTTCTCGGAACGTCGAAATGGCGGGTGCGACAAGATAGCACGACGACGTCGTAAGAGTTTCATCCAAATCGGAGCACCTCGATACGACCTCTAGAACAAACCGAAGGCAGTGTTGAGATTTCACCCGTGGCACCCGTTTTTTTCAAAATGCTAACTTTAAATAGCTATATCTCGGCAATGATACTACCAAATGTCTTTAAATTTGTTTTGATAATAGATGAAAATGTATATTCCAATGCCCTGCAAACAGTTTCAAAAAAAAAAAATAATAATAATGGATGCGCATACCAACCATTGACATTTTTGACGATTTACATGTATGTACCAGGAAGAAAAAACTTAAGAGGATTCAGAACAAAATCCTGAAAATGGTTCTGAAACTTCCTCCCTGGTTCAGCACCAGTGAACTTCATCAATTAGCCGAAGTTGACACTTTGGATGTTTTGTCCAATAAGATAATTGATGCATTTTGACAAAAATCATTGCAGTCTTCAGCTGTATTGATCCGCTCTTTATATAGTTTAAAAGTTAATTTTAAGGTATCCCTTTTTTTCTTTTGTACATGTAGGACCTCCTACATTTGAAAGCACTGAATAGCGAAAGCTACAATATTTCATGAATAAATGAAAGTGATTGGACACTCGGCATTATCAACTGAATGAATGTACATGGGTAATTCTCCGCCAACTCAAACAGCAGTTGCCCCGACCCCTCTTCGATTTGCGTGAAACTTTGTCCTAAGGGGTAACTTTTGTCCCTGATCACGAAACCGAGGTCCGTTTTTTTGATATCTCGTGACGGAGGGGCGGTACGACCCCTTCCATTTTTGAACATGCGAAAAAAGAGGTGTTTTTCAACAATTTGCAGCCTGAAACGGTGATGAGATAGAAATTTGGTGTCAAAGGGACTTTTATGTAAAATTAGACGCCCGATTTGATGGCGTACTCAGAATTCCGAATAAACGTATTTTTCATCGAAAAAAACACTAAAAAAGTTTTAAAAATTCTCCCATTTTCCGTTATTCGACTGTAAATTTTTTTAAAACATGTCATTTTATGGGAAATTTAATGTTCTTTTCGAATCTACATTAACCCAGAAGGGTCATTTTTTCATTTAGAACAAAATTTTTCATTTTAAAATTTCGTGTTTTTTCTAACTTTGCAGGGTTATTTTTTAGAGTGTAACAATGTTCTACAAAGTTGTAGAGCAGACAATTACAAAAATTTTGATATATAGACATATGGGGTTTGCTTATAAACATCACGAGTTATCGCGATTTTACGAAAAAAAGTTTTGAAAAAGTTGGTCGTCATCGATCATGGCCCATGAATGTCACCCGCGACAGACACGGACGGCGAAACAAAGAGAAACGCAAAAAGTAACTTTTTCAAAACTTTTTTTCGTAAAATCGCGATAACTCGTGATGTTTATAAGCAAACCCCTTATGTTTATATATCAAATTTTTGGTAATTGTATGCTCTACAACTTTGTAGAACATTGTTACACTCTAAAAAATAACCCTGCAAAGTTAGAAAAAACACGACATTTTAAAATGAAAAATTTTGTTCTAAATGAAAAAATGACCCTTCTGGGACAATGTAGATTCGAAAAGTACATTAAATTTTCCATAAAATGACATGTTCCAAAATTTTTTACAGTCGAGTAACGGAAAATGGGAGAATTTTTAAAACTTTTTTAGTGTTTTTTTCGATGAAAAATACGTTTCTTCGGAATTCTGAGTACGCCATCAAATCGGGCGTCTAATTTTACATAAAAGTCCCTTTGACACCAAATTTCTATCTCATCACCGTTTCAGGCTGCAAATTGTTGAAAAACACCTCTTTTTTCGCATGTTCAAAAATGGAAGGGGTCGTACCGCCCCTCCGTCACGAGATATCAAAAAACGGACCTCGGTTTCGTGATCAGGGACAAAAGTTACCCCTTAGAACTAAGTTTCACGCAAATCGAAGAGGGCAACTTTTCCCGATTTCGTGTGAGTTGGTAGAGAATTACCCACATGGAAAACAAAATCTGAATTAACATAAATTAAAAAAAAAAAAACAAAAAAATGCTGTGTAAATTAAAGAAGAAATTTTACGAATAAAAGTTATTTTTAGCTTATTCTGATAGATCAGCAACATTTGAAAAGGACACAAAAGCATTTTGACAGCTGAGCAGTTCTCTACGAAATCGATCTTTTTTTTTGAATTTTATTTTTTGTATTTTTTAATCCGGCTGAAACTTTTTTGGTGCCTTTGGTATGCCCAAAGAAGCCATTTTGCATAATTAGTTTGTCCATATAATTTTCCATACAAATTTGGCAGCTGTCCATACAAAAATGATACATGAAAATTCAAAAATCTGTATCTTTTGAAGGAATTTTTTGATCGATTTGGTGTCTTCGGCAAAGTTGTAGGTATGGATAAGGACCACACTGAAAAAAATGATACACGGTAAAAAAATTGGTGATTTTTAATTTAACTTTTTGTCACTAAAACTTGATTTGCAAAAAAAAAACACTATTTTTATTTTTTTGAAAATAGTCGCAGTTTTCCATTTTTTAATTAGTGCACATGTTTGCCCACTTTTGAAAAAAATATTTTTGAAAAGCTGAGAAAATTCTCTATATTTTGCTTTTTTGAACTTTGTTGATACGACCTTTAGTTGCTGAGATATTGCCATGCAAAGGTTAAAAAACAGGAAAATTGATGTTTTCTAAGTCTCACCCAAACAACCTAGGGACCTACATAGGGAAATGAAATGTTCTGGGAGGATTTCAAACACTCAAACTCATTCAAAATTAAGGTTGAAAAACTTGTAGTTTTTCTTTGGTGTTGGCACTTTTCTTGTACCGAACAAGCACAAACATAACAAAAACTATCAGATTATTATCAACAACAGTTTTACAATACTTTTGATTGTTATAAGTCTCGTTTTTTGCCAAAATGATTTTAAATTGATTCCGACCTTGTTCTTGCATGATCTTGTTGCTGGATTGGAACCCCGATTTGACAGTTCGATTGGAACCCTGAGAGTGACATTTCGCCTCTCCATATAGGCTCTCTAAAACAACCCACCATTTTTTAACGTCGATATCTCAGCAACTAATGGTCCGATTGTTAATGTTAAAATATGAAACATTCGTGAAATTTTCCGATCTTTCCGAAAACAATACATTTAAAATTTTCAAATCAAGACTAACATTTAAAAATGGCCAAACATTCAATATTACGCCTTTTTGAAATGTTAGTCTTGATTAAAAAAATTGAAAATATTTTTTTCGGAAAGATCGAAAAATTTCACGAATGTTTCATATTTTAACATTGAAAATCGGACAATTGATTGCTGAGATATCAACGTTAGAAAATGGTGGGTTGTTTGGGTGCGACTTAGAAAACATAAATTTTCCTGCTTTTGAAACCTTTGCATGGCAATATCTCAGCAACTAAGGGTCGTATCAACAAAGTTCAAAAAAGCAAAATATAGAGAATTTTCTCAGCTTTTCAAAAATATTTTTGTCAAAAGTGGGCAAACATGTGCACTAATTTAAAAAAATGGAAAACTGCGACTATTTTCAAAAAAGTTACCTAAAAATGGCCATAACTTGAAAACGGTGCACTTTATAAAAATTTCACTAATGTACTTTTTGCAATTCCGTCGTGAAACTACTTACTTTTCCTGTCATTCTTGAACGACGAAATAGCCTACTTTTCTGTACCAAAAATAACAGAATCGAATAGTAACCCATTTCAAAACAAATGCTGAAAAGTTCTACTTTTCAGCACTGAAATGGATGCTGAAATGTTGAACTTTTCAGCACTTGTTAGGAAAAGTTATACTTTTCAACATTTTGTTGATTTGAACGATTCATTGACTCAATGCATGATTCTGTCCAAAGGGTGTTTTTCGGAATTGCAAAAAATGTTGTATGGAACTCGTTGCAAAACTTGATTTTTCATCACTCGTCGTATTTATCTAACTCGGTAAAGCTCGTTAGATAAATGTACGACTCGTGCTGAAAAAATCCTCTTTTTGCAACTTGTTGCATAAACTACTATTTTGATTGCAAATTTGATTTTACATAAAAAATTGAAGTTGAAAAATTTTTGCGACATATCAAAAAACAAAAATAGTGTTTTTTTTTGTAAATCAAGTTTTAGTGACAAAAAGTTAAATTTAAAATCACCCATTTTTTTACCGTGTATCATTTTTATCAGTGTAGTCCTCATCCATACCTACAACTTTCCCGAAGACACCAAATCGATCAAAAAATTCCTTCAAAAGATACAGATTTTTGAATTTTCATGTATCATTTTTGTATGGACAGCAGCCAAATTTGTATGGAAAATTATATGGACAAACTAATGATGCAAAATGGCTTCTTTGGGCATACCGAAGGCACCAAAAAAGTTTCAGCCGGATTAAAAAATACAAAAAAAAATCGAATGACCGAAATCTCAGAGAATTGCTCAGCTAGAACTGTTTTGCAAATTCAGAGACAAATGGTACCTATTAAACATAACCCACAGCGTTGGAAGATGGCTAGGAAGGTCGGTTATTGTTTTACATTTCGAGTTTTGTGATAAGCTAGAAAAAGCCTAAGAATCAGCAAAATAATCCCAACTGTGAAAATGCGTCTATTTCGAATGTTTAAAAATTGAAGGGGTCACGAGATATCGGAAAACGCACGCCGGATCCGTGAACCCGGACCAAAATTACCCCTTAGGACAAAGTTCTACACAAAACGAATAGAGGTCGGTTTAACTTTTTTAGGAGTTGGCGGAGAATGACCTCTTGCTAAAGTGTCTTTGGTGTGCATCTTTAGTTGATTTGTTTATTTTAATGACCATCACTTAATTCTCTTTTTCACTTTAAATAAAATGCTGCTTTACGAAACCCTAACCTAAGTTAGTCTTAAAAGCTATAATTCAATTCTGTTAACAAAATGTAATTAAAGACAATAATTTTCCAACCTCGTATGTGAAATCTGAACTCTAATAATAAAAAGTAAACCCTCAAAAAGTTTACCTTTCAACGTTTGCATATTGCGTCGAGTTTCATTTCAACAATACTTTTCCCCGCGCGTTTCAACACCATAATTGCTATAACATTTCTCCAATTAATTCCACCCACCCGCCATTCCCACGAGCTTTGAAATTTAAACCATCGCGCTTCGCTCGCCAGAAAACACGTGTAATCCCACGCCAGTTTTCCCAATATGCAATTTAAAACTTTTTCTCCCCGCACCGAAATTCAGTTCGCTATTCACAACACCACATAATCATCGAAAGCATAAGTTTTCGTCGCACATGGAGTTATTGTCCTTCCCCCCTCCCTCCCCCTGCGTCCCATGGTAAGGGTAACCCACCCCAATCCCGATTCCCGGTTCTCCAGGACATTGTCGTACCTCGTTTCTGTGGCGATGGCAAATTGGTCGGCGTTTGCTGCTGCTGAAGCTCTTTTTGCAGCTGCTGCTGCTGAGATGTCACACCGAGCACATGCGCATTCAGCATCAGCACGAGGAGGAAAATTTGTATCCATATTTTCCTCAATTTGCGTAAATTATTCACACTGAGCTGCAATCGCGGCGTCGACGACACCATGGCGTACTGCGATCGGCCTGTTTGGACAGAGACCAAAGATTGGTATCCTTGTTAGGGGGAGCGGGGGGTTGACACAAAACTTTGCACTTTGTGGAATTCACTGCAACTTCGCGTGCGACAATGAGTTGCCCACGGACGGCTTCTATAAACACAACACTTGGCCCCGACAGGACATTCAGCTGACACGGGAAACACTCTGCGGCCTCTTACGGCATCACCAAGCTCCGGAATTTACTCACTAAACTAGTGCCGAACTAGTGCTGTAGGTCGCTGGAGAGCCTTGGCCTTCGGAAAGGAGTAACACGAATAGCGATGGAGTGAAGTGAAAATCATAACAACTCAAGAACTGGTCGGAAAACCATCCGAAAGAACACCAACACTGTGTGTATTGCTTGCTTGTTTGAGTAGTATCTCTCTTCTAGGATCTTCTCCACATGACTTGCTCTTTATCGGTAAGACCCAGCGAAATCACCTTCTTCAAATTCCTGGAAACTTTACATTCCTGTACTGCCCACACACCCACACACAAATACCACCACTTCCAGGGAGACAAACTTCACTTTTCCAACCACTTTTTTCCCCCAGACCAAATATCGACGGAAAATTAAGCGTTTTCCATTATGTGTGCGTTATCCTTGCTGGATCTGCCTCGACGGCTGCTGCTGCTGCTCCTGTTGTTGTTGCTGTTCTTCTTCCTTTTCTTGTTGTTTGTTTGCCCTACCATCCATCTCCCCTTCTCTAGTTATAACAAACTAACACACTGACACCATTTCCACCACCATCACTACCGAGAACAACCGAGAACCACTTCCGTCGAACTCCCAAAAGCCAGGAGAAGAACCGCCGCGAACCGAAGACCAAACCAGACTGAGCTTCGCAGCGGGACCCAAAGTGGGTTTTATCCATTCTCCGGAATCTCTTGACGAACGGGGGGGACTCTTCTGAAGGTCGTTCAAGTGTCGCGCCGCGCGCTCTCGTTTTAGTACAAAGAGAATTCGCTCACCACGTGTGAATCGGCGATGACGGATGAACAACAACACAGCTGCTGAAGGAGCGTTCCGTTCCAGAGTGGGTGGGAATCGGGAGTGCGCGCAGTGTTGTGGCAGAATCAGCTGATTCGAATGAATGGAGGAGGTCATGTACTAAAAGGGGGTGATGAACCTCTTTGTGGGGGATGTGAATGAACATTGGGTACTAAATTCGATTGCGGTTCATGAGAAAGAGCTGTTGACGTTCATCGGAACGAGAGGTGATTTTTAATCAGCTGTTACGAGCGACTTCTCGTTGTTGTGAATCAGGGACTCCATATTTGAAGATTCGTTACTATAAACCAAAGTTTAGTGCAAGTCTCATGGCCTATATACAATCACTAACCATAAATAATTAAATTGGTTAGAATAGATAAGTTGCTAAAGAAAATTACGCAACTTACTGTCGTTATCTAGAATCAACTTAGAAAACTTGCTGGGCTGTTTTACGATGTTGTTTTTTTCCAGACCATACGTCAAATCAGTAATTTATTACATTTCCTTTGTAGAAGATCAGATTCCTTCCCATGGATTCAAATTCCTACGCAACGCACATTTTTTTTAAGTTAAGTGGTTGTAGACAGGCCATCAGTTACATTATTGTAATCCGAGGTCCTGATCCATCAACTGACCCATCGTTGGATAGATAATCAAAATACCTTCCAAACGAGTCAAGAAGTTCAAAGATCCGGCAACCCTGTCTCAAGTTATGACCATTTTAGTGATATTTAAGTACTTTTCAAAAGCCAGATCTCACTTATCTGTTTGAGAATGTTATCCGGATCCATCATCCGATTTTTCTTTGAATAGGTAATCGAGAGACCTTTCAAACGCGTTCAAAAGTTTGATTATTTGGCAAACTTGTCTTAAATTATGACAACTGAAAAGTACGAAGATCTGGTAATCCTGTCTGAAGTTATGACTACTTAAGTGTTATTTAAGGCGTTACATACATGTAGAAAATCACAAAATTTCAAATCTTAGAAAATTCACTAATTCACTAAAAAGATGACTTTCAATCACTCCTGAAAGTTTCATGAAGATATTTCGTGACTGAACTAGGTAAGAGACGATTTAAGTTCACAATTTTGCCATGCGCAAAGCAAACTGTCAAACTTTGTGAACGTTTTTCTCTAAACACCGAGTTGATTTACGGGTGCCACGATATCTCGAGGTGGGATGGACCAAATTGGCTGAAAGTCGGGGTGAAGACTCCCAAGACATATCCCATGACGGAGCACGATTTTGAAATTTTGCTTTTTTAAAAAATAAAAAAATCAAAAACTGACGATTCTTTATATGAAAAACAAAAAAATATTTTTATCTTTTTTAAAAATAAACTTTTTGAAAATCGACCTTCGTCATGCACATAGGACTGGTTTAACGAGTCTTCACCAAAATTTTGAGCCAATTTGATCAAAGCAGTGTTGAGATATCGTGGCACCCGTTTTTTTAAAAAGTTAACATAGAATAGCTATATCTCGGCAATGGTACATCCAAATGTCTCCATATTTATTTTGTTATAGATCAAAATGTATATTTTAATGCCCTGCAAAAAGATTTAAAAAAAAGTTTAAATATGTACTCATACCATCCTCTGACATTTTTGACGATTTACATGTATGTAACCCCTCAAGCACATATCTAAAGATAAAACTAAAGATGAAAACTATGTCTACACCCAAAGTTAAAGACCTGGACTACTGCGTGAAAAAAGTCTGTGCATGTCTGTGCACATACTTTGACCTAAACTCGACCATCATCAATCGGCTCAAAAAAAAGGTGAGCGAGGGGGGGGGGGGGGTGGAGTGCTGTCAATACCATCCTGACTTTCAAAAATCGATTTTTTGCTTCGTTTTAGGAAAATCTGTGATAAACTTAAAAAGTCTGTGTTTGACAGTGAATCACAAAATGTCTGGACTAGAGGTGGGCAAAAAATGAGCGATCCGCTTAAAGAGCCGGTTCGCTGAAAAGAGCGAATGAACCGTGGCTCACAAAAAAAAAGAACCACGGTTCTTTTTTAAACTCCGGTCTTTTGGAAGAACCTTTTCAAGATGGCATGATTTTTATTTTGAATATTATACTTTGAATTTTCAAAAAAAAAAAATGTAGTATTAAATTTATTTTTGAGTATTGAAAATGCAATTTCAAATATTTCAATGTTTATAAAAAATAATCCAAAAGTATATAATTTTCTAAAAAAAAAAAAACTTTTTACTGTACAGCTGATTGCATATTGAAGTATTACCGGAATACAAATTTGAGCATTTTAAATTGAGTAATTTTGTAAAATATTTCCAAAAATCTACTGAATAGTTCAGAGATTTTCAAAAAAAACCCAATGGTCCAATTAAACTTCAGCGTTTATAGACTTCATCGATTAAATCAGAATGTACAAAAGAGTTCGCAGAATATTTTCTCCAAATAAAATATCTTGCAGAAACAAAAGCAATTTTAAAATTAATAACAATTTTTCCAGCATCCTAGATTTATGCTTGGATGCTTTTCAATTAATCGAATGTTAAGGTTCGAGTAGAAATCTTGACATAGAGACCACCAAGACCTATGGTTTTCAAGGACATCTTCTCGTTTTTAGTTTTATCAAATATTTTTTAAAAGTCTAATGTGAAAAAACTTATAAATTACTTGATTTTTTTTATAAAAAATCCTTTTCATCCAAATTTTGAAAAAGAGCGAAAGAGCCGTTCAAAAGAGCGACTCTTTTTAATGAGCGAACGATGCCGATGCCCAGTTCTGGGTGTAGATTCACCAACTGACCTGTCGTTGGTAAGGCCTTCTAAACGAGTCTCAATATTTAAAGGTCTGGCAACTCTATCTCATTTATGACTGCTTACGTAATAATGTTTCATTTTTGAGAGCCAGATAATTTGCATTTAGTTTGATCTTTACCAAAAATCAAGTTTGACATCAGATATCAATCAAATTTGTTGGTAAGGAGTTTTAAAGACTTTTCAATCCTTTTATAAATTTTTGGGATTATTATTTATTTTTAAATTTTTCATCCGATAAAAAAATGCTCATGGTCACATCACTGCCACCCGTGTTTTGATCAGCATGATAGGGGCCTTTGAAAAGTTGCGAAACGAGGAAAGATAGCTTCCACTAATCTTCCACGGCTATTGGATGTAACTTTTGGAGGTTCTGGTCAATAACGGGGTAGCAACTCCGGGTAAGCACTTATTCTTATGCTTAATTCATTGATATTTTGCCAATTTCCGATAATGCATAACTGTAACCAAGTGAAAAGCATTGCGTGATACTGTATGATTTGAAATTTAGGATATCAGGCCTATCCTTTTAATTTTGTCAAGTTAACTGTTAACTGATCAATTTAATTTAAAAAAAATGTTTTTTAGCAAATCAGTACAGCCTGCGTAAAGTTTAACTTCTAATAAGAGCCAAGCTCAAAAGGTGTAATTGACGTATATATCGGCTCCATCAATCACTTTAACCCCATAGGAGGTGGACATTCAATCAATTTGGCACCTCGTTCGGTGCAGACAGACAGAACGATTATGCAAAGCACGTGTGAGATCTTTGGCTAATGATTTAGTCAACACGAAAGAGCACTACACTCGAATCGAACGGAGATGGGATTGAGACCAATCAAGCTCAGCAACACAAACATCAAGCCCCATCGAGTGGAAAGCCAACTAATAACGCCAATCGATTGAGGAGTATTTGCACAGGATACACATGTGTGTGTCTGCTTGTTTCGATCTACACCGCCAAGTGTTGTCAAGCCGTTATGTATTTATTTATCACATCATCGAATCGCCGTGTTTACCAATTTCAGCACAACACCAGTGGGGCTCGGTGGCGGTGACAAACCAATTTATGTTTGTGTGTTTGTATTTATGTTAGGCACGCACATGTCACACGGCTGATGTCAACGCGCTGGTGTGTGCTAATGTCTGTCAAATGAGGCGTTTACGGCGTTTAAGGGCCAGGAAGGACGACGTCAAAACCACAGTTGCGAGCGGCATGTGTGTCGTCGGTAAATACACAAATACAAACACAATGGAAGATCAAACAATTATAGCACAAGGTTTGTTTTATCAATCAATGTTTGCACAATGCAAAGATAATATGCATAAGTAAACCAATTCAAACCACAATGTGGTTCGGTTCAGTTCAGTGAACTAATAGAACGAGCTTGCAAACGAAACCTGTTGTAAACATATTAACACTTTATGTGATCGTTCTAAAAAGCCAAGCGTCTCCATTGAATCTACTTGTCTTAGAATAACGAACAAATTGTACTATAGTGCTATCTTGTCGCAAGTCGCTTTTTGACGTTCCGAGAAAAACGCATTTTGATGTTGTCAACCAAAAAATAGAGCACGCAATGTAAACAAAAACAAACTCGTTTTAATTGGCTGCCCATTGTCTGCATTTTTCTGAAGTTTGGTTGAATTTGGTTGGCGAAGTCCCGAATTAAAGTCCCGTTCAAATGTTTACGGTAGTCGGGCATGTGCGTGTGTCAAACGCGTTCTGACCTGAAAACCCTTTGGCCAGTTGTCATGCTTACAGCAATTGTCAGGGTGTGCCAAGATAGCACGACAAGATTGTAACTTTTTTTTATATAAATAGTGACAACAATGCACAGAGATTTTTCGGTTTTTATTGAAACCTTTAGGAGGGCCTCGTGGCGCGGTGGTTAGCGGCTACGGCTGCCGATCCCTAAGTTGCTGTTGGGCGTGGGTTCGATTCCCGCCTCATCCTCCTGGTGGAGCTTTTCGTTCAATGTTTGTCCCGTTTAATATTAGTATTCAGTCTGCAAAGACGGTGTGATCGTCTTTTTTTTAATCGAATTTTGGGAATCTGTGGAGCGTTCCACGGCGTTCCTAACTAAATTTGGCCAAAAGTGCTGGTGCGACAAGATAGCACGAAAAGCAGTCATTCGCATTCTCAGACTGGATTTCGTCATGTTTATGTGATAATTCCGTAGTAACAGTTCGGGCGAATCTGCATTTGTAAACAATCAGTCTATCCCCCTCATACTTTACGTCAGGGGTGCTCAAAGTATGGCCCGCGGGCCAAACGTGGCCCGCGAGGTGATATTTTACGGCCCGCGGACCCATTTTGAATGATCATGTAAAATGGCCCGATGACCACTTGTAAAGTGATTTTATACTTTTTCAAAATTATGGTTTATTTTATGCTTTTATATGCTAATCTTTTTTTTATTTTTTTGTTAGTAAAAAAAACTTATGATTTATCAATATTTTGATCCCCACTTCAGGATACAAATAATATGTTCAAAATATTTTATAATTAAAACAATTTCACACGTTTCAATGTGAGTGAAACTAGTAAATGTCGTCAAAACTTTCATCAAACATTTTTAGAAATATCAAAAAGACGTTCAAGAATTCTGTAATAGTTGCAAAAATCAAAGTTTTCTTTAATAATTTGCAAGCCACCCTCAAACTTACATTGCACTTCATTAGGGATTCGAACTCATTACAGTTAGATAACGAATCTGATTGACTATCAACTGACAAAATGTGGAAATCGGAGGATCAAGTTTGCAGCAAATATTTTACAAAGCTTTCGTCGATCAACCCACCATTATTAAAAAAAATGACTCGAAAAACCAGGAGCAAAAATATATTTTCAAAAAACTTGAAAAATGAATTTTAAGAGCATTCAGCTGAAATTAATTGAATATGCATTCTTTTGCATTTAAAATCATTTGAGCATGTTTGGGTTTATTAAAAATAATTTGAATGTTAGTGAATTTTTGATGAAATAAATAAATGTTGTTTCGCTTTTTTTTAAATAATGATTGCAGGTTAACTATACGGAAGCTTAAAACATTTTCCAATTTTTTTTATTGAATTGTTGAAATTCTGGATCTCAACGATTTTTCATTAGCTACACTTAATTTATAGAAAATTGTTCAACATGTAATGTCACCACAATTTTCGAATTATAAAAACAAAACATTTATTTTTTTTTTGAAAACACAAGTACATTCAGCTAAGAACTTTTTTTTTCAAATACCAGAAACAACAGTACCGATTGAAACTCGTTATTTTGTGGTTTCTATTATTTTGAAAAGATTTTTTTTTAAATAACAGAAATGTCGGATCATTTACATTAAAATAACGTAATTTATTTGTTTAACAACCTTTTTTTGTAAATTTGGCCCGCAAGCTCATTTGAGCTTCAAATTTGGCCCGGCCTTCAAAAACTTTGAGCACCCCTGCTTTACGTGAACTGTCACTTAAAAATAAGGGATAGACTGCTTGTTTACAAACGTAGATTCGCCCTATTGAACTGTTACAACGGAATTGTTCAGCCCAGGTAGTTAACCAACAAATGCCGTTATTTAAATACATTCTAGCAAAACAGTGTTGCTAGCTTGCTGGTTTCCCTGTCAAAGACATTAACATGCCATGGAAAATTTTAGGTTTTTTTTTCTGGGAATAACAGTTTATTCCGACGGCCCCAGATGTAAAGCCGTTGGTTGAGCCCGAACAAAGTTCAACGAATCGACTTGATCTCTTCGGGAAGGTTGTTCTCCAGACAACTCCACTAATATCTGGCCAAACCAGAAGACCTGTAGTGGTAGCGGTTGAATAAAAAAAAACAAAATGTTTCATTGTTGTTCCCATAAAAAAAACATAGATTTGAAAAGTTCCGGGAACCGTAGTGTAGGGGTGGGTCTCGTGGCGCAGGGGTAGCGGCTTCGGCTGCCGATCCCGATGATGCTATGAGACGCGGGTTCGATTCCCGCCTTATCCACTGAGCTTCTATCGGATGGTGAAGTAAAACGTCGGTCCCGGTTTCTCCTGTCTCGTCAGAGGCGCTGGAGCAGAAATCCCACGTTAGAGGAAGGCCATGCCCCGGGGGGCGTAGTGCCAATAGTTTCGTTTTTTCGTGTAGGGGTAAGCGTGGTTGCCTCTCACCCAGTTAACTATGAAGAGTCAAGGTACGGCTAGTGCTGAGAAAATATTTGTTTTGCAATATGTGACATAAACTACTGTTACACAGAGTAATTCTGCTACATTTTTAATATCTGTGATCTAATCTAACACAAACGCAGCCAGTCTGATGAAAGCAAGTTGGAAAGTCTTGTGATTATATTAAGCCCCAAGCACTTTTTTGTTATTATTAATAATTGCAGTTCATCCGACAACACCCGAAAGTGTATTCTAAAAATTAAAGCGGCAAGTCCTACTATGTAGTGTTTACCGCAGAGAGGATTCTGAGAACGGATCACATTTCACAGAATCTACAGGGGAGAAAAGACGCGTGGACATACCGTACCAAGTTCTCCAGTTTACAGTTTTATAATTATTTTGTCGGATGTGTTTGGTGTAAAATAAAGTTGTGGTTTGGTTGAGCGTTTTAGCAGAATGCATTACTATGAATACAAAGAGACGAGTTGTTCATTTCAATTCTGCTATATATTTTATTATCTTGACAGTGTTCTGTTCTCGACTAGTCGAGAGTTACATTTTTAATATCAATGATCTGTGTAATATTTGAACAAAATCATTCTACAAAAAATAGAGAAAGAATATGATTCTATTTATCCCATATAGGAATTTTATCCTTAAACCGTTAATATCCTCAACTAAGAGCTGCATTACTCCACTTATAACGATTGCTGATGAAAGTGCTCCAATCATGGCAGAACTGTTATGCATACAGCAGCGTACTTTACCGTAGCAGAACTTCCAAGCACTTGGCATCAGCGGCAGCACTAACTGCTAATCTAGCGCGTTTCTTACAATTATGGCCTCTCCAACTGCTCCAAACCAGCTCAAACTGGGTAAAAGTTTCTTGCACCGCTTCTTGGTTCCGCTCACCTTTCTCTGAAAGTTCCAGAACTTCGCCGAATGACCTGGCCCTTGTCGCGAGTTTGCCCCCATTCAGAGCGTTGATTACGGAGCTGAGTTGTAAAAGTGAATTATAAGCTAGATTGAACTTTGCCCATTCAGCAACGGGCAAACTATCGTCGTCCGCGCGTCATGGGCACCGTCCCGTAATTGCATCTCCGATTTTTGGGTAAAAGTGTTCCGAAGGAAATGCTGCCACTTCGTTTGCCACCGTGGAAAACTTGATAAAAAGAAACTTTTCGCAAATGAATTTAACGCGCCTTTGCACTAATTGATTTATTGGCAATGGGTCATTCTTGGGATAAATTATTCACAGTATACGTTTTGCAAATTTGCTCTAAAAAAATATACTATTATATTAATCATGAATTACCAAAATCACAAAATCCCTTGAGGTACTTAGACGTTAAGTGATTAACTTACTCTTACTAACAATGAATTCAATTCATTCTCAAACCAAAGCTTGTGCGCACACGTGTGTGGCCAAATAGTGGTATTTTCACTTCTTCTCTCTGTTCTGCACTGATTTATGAACATCGGCTGAAAGCTGACAGCTTTCGTCTTTCAGTCGGAAAATCCAATTTCTTAAATCTTGTAAGCAGCTTCCGGCGACCGCCATGCCGTGGACACACTGTTGCTTTCTCTCTTTCTCTGTTTGTTCATCTCGCTCTGGTTCACTTGTGGTTCCGGCGATTCTCGAAGAAAACGCCCGCGAGTGAGCAATAAAGCGTCCGACGAGGACACAATTGACCCTCGACTCCAACTCTGGCGAGCTCCAAGACGACGGCGACGACGAGGAGCATAAATCAAGTCAAGCAGCGTCCATTCATTCTCACTTGTCATTTCCGCGTGGCGCTTTCACGGAGATCTGGCTGGTCTGGTGGTTGCCACGGGCTGCGGCGGGAATTGGACACTTTGCGGTCGTCATCGGAACGGGGGAAATTCCTCCACCTTGCTGCTTTTCCTGTAAATAAAGGAAAATCTACCCAGCGGCAAAGCGAATTAACTCGGTTACGGTGGTTTGCCGCTCGTCAGAGAAATGTAATTACTGATTTTCCTTTTGGCGAGAAACATCGGTAAAACTCTTGAATTCCATTCTTATCTTGTCTAGATCGTACTTGAATCTTCAGAATGTAATGCAACTGAAGATAGTTTTGAAAAGTTTTTTTCATTTAATTTTATCATTTTGATGGTGTGAATTTGTAATACACAGTGAGACGAGATTGAGATTGAAAAGAACTGTAATATCCTGTCAGCACTACTAATCCATAGGCTTCGACGATCACGAGATGTTTCCCTTATCAACAGCATGTATGAATGCGTGGAAAAAATAAAACTAGGACGTCCAATTTTCCCGGGGTTTTGAGTTTCCTGGGAAACGGGAAAAATATTTTTCAAATCCCGGGAATTCCCGGGATCCCGGGATTTTTTTTAACCGTCATAAATTATATGTTTTCATTGAATTTGTTATGTTTTTCAAGCTTACAATCATAGAATTAGCTAAATACTATTAATTGATGATAATCTTTACTTCAATCTGAACAAAAAACAGCAGTTTGTAATTAGTTTAATTTTTTTTTTGTTTTTTGTTCTTTGCTATGCTTTGGATTTTTGATGAATCGTAATTTTTAATCCAATGTGATTCAAATTTTTTCATAATAATAATGTTAAAATTCTTATTAATATATTTCTTTATTTTTTTATATGAAGTGACTACAAAAGCAAACAAAAATCATTGAAACTGTAAAAAAAAACAAGAAACGAAAACAAATAAAATGTAACAATACAATTTTTTGAAAAGTTTCAAATTTCACATATTTTACATACTATTTTTAAGTCACTACCGCCAACTGGGATAAATCGGGACTGCAGTTTGAATAGGTACAGGATATTTTAGAACAATAAATTTGAAAATTGGTGTACTAATTGTTTTGATAGTCAAAAAATATCAGAACATTATGCTGTCTTAATTCTTTACTTTTTTCCTAATTTGCTCCAAATGTCGATGTTTGAAGAAAAATAATTAAATTTGATTTTTAACAAGTTTAAAATAAATAAAAAAATATAAAACGTAAATATTCAAAAATTAAAATATTTTTCATTAAATTTTATTTGCTAGGCATTTTGCGGATCCGTAACCTAAAATTTTAATAATTTCCCTTATAAGCCAAATAAATGTTGATATATGGGTCATTCCACTCGAAGCGGAACAGCACTTGAAAATTACCATCTTCGATTCTGCTCAAATTTGGCAGAGCTGTTGAGACTATCAAAACATGCAAAAATCCCGAATTTCATCCAAATCGGACCACCCCCTCCATTTTTGTACCCTCCCAAAAAATCGACTTTTTGGCGATTTTTGAGCAAACCCCTATCTTCAAACCACGATAACTCAGGAACCGCAAATCTTAGAGGGTCGGTCTTAGACTCAATTTTGAAGGAAATTGGACGTAGAATCCATTTCCGTGGTCAAAATTTAGATTAAAATATGTTTTCTACCTGTATTGCGCAATTGAAAACTTTAAATGGCCGTATCTCAAAACAGCCCTATTTATTTTTTAAATTTGACCTCACCATCGTATTCCCCGGCCAATTTTACATAAGAATCACTTATCGACAGAAAGGAATATGTTTCGTTCCAGAGATATCGAATTTTAAAGTTTTGAGTATTTGAGATTACCTAAATTAGCTACACTCGCCGCATCTGCTAGAGGCACTTGGGCGCGTTGATCAATAATTACTACCTGGTGTTCTGTATGATGAATTATTTTTTTTATACGATTTTGAGATAATTAATCCCTTGGACAATCTTTTTTTTGTTTAAGAATTATTTATTGGGTAATTTTAAATGCATTGTTTTTGCTGATCTCAGTGTCTTTGAACCATATTAAGTAAATTTTGAACTTTTAATATTTATTTGCAAATGCTACAGCGTTTTTACAATATAATTTTATCATTTTCATATCATTAGGAAAAATATGAAAATAATATAATTTCATATTTTTCCTAATTCCTAATTTCTTCTTTTATTTAAAGCAAGAATAAATGTAGAGCTGGCTGTAGTAGATGAAATAATTCTCATGGGTTGCTATGTGCGGTAGCGAAATAGTGCCATTCAGCAAAAACTTCGAAATCTGCCATACGGTTTGAAAGATTGATCATATAAAACCGATTTTTTATATTGTGAGCCAGTTTCATCTAAATAATTGATAATTTTTTTTTCAATTCTGATACATTTAATTTCAAAAACTATAACATATTTTTCTGATACATGTGGACACAGCTGCATCGTCTTCCAAGATTTCGAAATGATTGACAAACAAAAAAAAATCAAAAACAAGAAACCAACACAACTGAATTTGATCTTAATCAGATCATAAATCAAATTAATCTTTGTGATTTTCTCACATTTTTCAGTTTTATACTTTGGCGTCATCCATAAAGTATGTCACGCTCTAGGGGGGAGGGAGGGTCTGAGCAAGTGTGACATTGAGTGTTGTAAGTATAGGAAAAGTGTGACAAAGGGGGGAGGGGGGTAAATTTTGGCTGATTTTAGCGTGACGTACTTTATGGATGAAGCCTTTCTTTTTTTCCAGAAATCCTCCTCCTTAATCATGCTTCACGAGAGTTTAATTCATGTTAATTTATTATTTTTAACACGATAATGTATCGTACACTTTTTCTTAAGAAGTGTTACTTACAAGATCAATTGCAATTTCCTGCTAGCTCTGTGTGAATTCCATTCTGCCCTGTATTGCGTGTCATTCTTGCTCTGTCCTGTGGGCTAGCACATAAATGCACCGTATACTTGTTTTTTAATTTAAGATTATACAGCAGTTTCCTACTAATTAACTAATGATTATTTGGGATGAAATCTTATTTCAATAAATAAACAGGTAGCAGTTATTGATCAACGCGCCCGAGTGCTTCTAGCATATGCGGCGAGTGTAGCTAATTTAGGTAATCACAAATACTCAAAACTTTAAAATTCGATATCTCTGGAACGAAACATATTCCTTTCTGTCGATAAGTGATTCTTATGTAAAATTGGCCGGGGAATACGATGGTGAGGTCAAATTTAAAAAATAAATAGGGCTGTTTTGAGATACGGCCATTGAAGGTTTTCAATTGCGCAATACAGGTAGAAAACAAATTTTAATCTAAATTTTGATCACGGAAATGCATTCTACGTCCAATTTCCTTCAAAATTGAGTCTAAGACCGACCCTCTATGATTTGCGGTTCCTGAGTTATCGTCGTTTGAAGATAGGGGTTTTGCTCAAAAATCGCCAAAAAGTCGATTTTTTGGGAGGGTACAAAAATGGAGGGGGTGGTCCGATTTGGATGAAATTCGGGATTTTTGCATGTTTTGATAGTCTCAACAGCTCTGCCAAATTTGAGCAGAATCGGAGATGGTAATTTTCAAATTTGCATTTTTTCTTGCACACTTCAGGTGGAATGACCCATATGCCGAATACAAATTTGCTAATGCTTTAAAACCAAATCTGAGTTTCCAGATCAAAAAATGTTTTTTTTTTTTTAATTTAAGGAATTCGTCCCGGGAAAACATAAAAAAATCTCGGGATTCGGGAATTCCCGGTTTAGGGAAAATCCCGGGATTTTTGTCCCGGGAATTCCCGGGATGGACGCACTAGATAAAACACCATGATCGCTGAAACAAGATCAGTTCCGAAAAGGCAACAGTCATTAGCCACCAACGGCGCCCGCCATGTCAGTTTGTAAACCTCGATTTTAAGGGACAGGAATATTAGCAAACACATCTGCGGATGAGACTGTTGTTTAATTTTGAATTAAATGTTTTAATCTTACCCAGAAATAAAAAAAAAGTACCAAATTCCTAAATTCTAGGAATTTTGCCACTTTTCCTTATTTAGTAATCGGGTTTTTTGGATTACTTAATAAGGAAAGGAGACAAAATTCCTAGAATTTAGGAATTTGCTACTTTTATTTTTATTTCAGTGTAGACAGCCATCTGTTGAAAGTCAAAACCAAATAATGTTTACTCATAGAATGAGGTGTTGAACGCAAAGATTCAATATAAGCGTGGTTTGAATTTTAAATATTTAAACTTTTAGCTCAAGTAATATATGAACCGTTGTGCGACTAGATACCAGTTAGCTACGGATTAAGAGGACTTAAAAATCGCGTTATAATAACACATGTTACGTGCCTTCCAAGTGACAATACTAAAGAAAAAGCTTTTCGCATGTTTTTCTATAAACGAGCTGTTAAATCAAATTTGTACCACCGGATTAAAAAAAAAAATAGATGCATAAAACAAGAGGCACAGCGCGTTCTTTTGCTTACAACTGAATCCGCGCGATTGTTTTAGTGTTTTTAAGTTGTTATTTATGTCAATCTTTTTGATGAGGTGGGACATGGTTAATATATTATTTATAGTTGAAAATAAATGGTCTATTATTTAGAAATTAAATATTCATGTTCCAGCTCGTTTCTAATAATATGGTTAATTTTTCAATTCACTTTTTGAGCAATTCCAGCTCAATTCAGGATTTTTTCTGGTACTTTCGTACCCAACCCTCTCCGATTTCAATGAAACTATGAAGACATGTTTTACCAGGCTTATTAAAGCAATTTTTGTGTATATGGAGACTATTGTACTCGAAAATGACATTTGGGAAGGGCGTAAGTTATGTAATTTTTTGTATATTATATAGTTTAAGAGGCAGTATTTTACATCCTTGGTAGCTCCAGTGCTTAATTAATATTTTAATTCATATTTAATTTCTTGAATATTATTTAAGAGGCAGTATTTGGAGATCTTGCTCGGTTTGTTCTAGAGGTCGTATCGAGGTGCTCCGATTTGGATGAAACTTTCAGCGTTTATTTGTCTATACATGAGATGAACTCATGCTAAATATGAGCCCTCTACGACAAAGGGAAGTGGGGTAAAACGGGCATTGAAGTTTGAGGTCCAAAAAACCTAAAAAATCTTAAAATTGCTCGCATTTCCGTAAAACTTTATCATTTCCAACTCTCATAGATGCATTTGAAAGGTCTTTCGAAGCACTTCAAAATGGGCCATAGACATCCAGGATCGGTTTTACTTTTTCTCATTAGCTTTTGCTAATTACTGTTAAAAATTGTTTTTTTTTAAGCCTTAATATCTTTTTGCAACAGCCTCCAACACCCATACTCCTATAGGTCAAAAGATAGGTAATTTCATGGACTATAAGCCTATGGTATTAACTTTAGAACATAATTGTATCTCAAAGCCGGTGCATCGTATCAAAAAGTGGTCAAACAAAAACTGGTAGGAAATTGGAAGGGCTTTTTGAAAAAAATACACTGAAAGAAATATACACGCCACTTCTATGAGTTTTTTTTTTATTTTTAAGTCAAAAAGTTACATTTTCAAAAAATGTGACGATTTTTTTTCAATATTTTTTTTTTTTAGAAAATAGCCTGAAATGTTATAAAAAGACTCACGCAAAATGCAAGATGGTATGTCTGTCCAAAAAAAATCATTGAAATCATTAACTTAAACTGTTTTTTTGAGAAAAGTGGTTTAAACGTCAAAATTTACACAAACCGAAAGTGAAAAGCGATTTACTAGACAATTTTATACAAAAGTCTCTATATTGAACATTGTCCATTGTCCAATCCTTGTAAAGATAGATCGGTTTTGAAAATAAGAATGTTGAAGAAATAGGGGTTTTTTTTGGTTCCTGACAATTTCTATATGACAGACTATATGACAGCATTTTAATGGCATGTATTGGAAATAGCATATTTTTTTCAGTGTAGTTAGTTGGATGGTAGAAACTTGAACAGTAAATATGCTTACATTAATAAAACGAGTCAAATTGAAAAGCTGAGTCCTGAGAACAAGACAGCACCTACATTAAGGATAAACGCATATATGAACTTGACATTTCGGTCAAGTAGGTTTCCCATACTGATGGGCTACTTATTTCAGGGTGTAATATTACAAAGAATTTCATAAAATAATGCAAAATTCATTTTACACCCAGGCCTTTTACATGCAGCTGGATTACTACTTATTTGCTGTGCTCTTCAATCCAGTTCTTGCAGGGTCTGACATTTATTATTCAAAATATATAAGAACTTCAAAAATCTTTGGATAAAAAACTTGTTGTAATCTCAAAATCTAGTGATTTCGGTGGTTTGTGCACTCAAAGAAAATGTTCCATCATGGACCATCTGGACATCGCAAATGTTTCAGCCTTGGAGGCACTCAATTCGTCCTAATTTAATTACCAAAGGGGATAAGTTTATTTTACGAACGCATTTGTAATAATGGCACCCATAAATCTGAGTCTGTTTTTGGGTTCCTTTGCCTTGGCCTTTAGTTGACTTTAAAGTGCCTTTCGTGCTTCGTGGTTTCACTTCGGCACTGATATAAATTAAAAGACTGCTTCCTCGTCGGCAAACCAAAAAGGCCGACAGATTCCGGAAAATTTACAATTTCGTTACAAAAAGTAGCACGCGAAATGGCCCCTGCCGGAGTCCACACAATCTGGTCACATCCTAATACTATAGAGAGGGACCCCCCTTGCCTTGTAGTTTCAGGGATTGACCCACGGATCCACCCAAAATGGATGACCATCGTTAAAAGTGCTTTCACGATTATTTGCAGAGAGAGAGAAAAAAAAAACTCTTTTCGCAACACTTTGGCCAAAATCCGGCCGCGGTTAGAAGGCAGGCAAGATTCCGGAAAGGCCTTTTACAAATGGTTCACTGTGTAGAAACAGCAGCAGCCTGACTGACTTTTTGGAGTTCTTGGAGCAAAGTTTGTCTGTTTTTTCTTTTCCCTGCCCAAAACGGCTGGATAATAAATTTTGCATCTCCGGGTCTGCTGAAAGTTCCAGAAGTTTTCATGGGGCAATTGAATCGTAAAACTTGCGGGCTAGAACCGGGGCAGAATAGTTTTACTAAACTTTTCTGCTGCTGCTGCTTTGTGATGGGATGAAATGTTTATGGGCTGCAATAAATAAATCTTTTCCAGATTATCTACCCTCAGCTTTGGGATCGGGCTTGGACATGATTAAGGCAGAAGGGAAGTTTAGGTTCGAGTTTGGAACTACTTTTTCGAGCTCATAATACATGTGCCAACAGCGATTGTTCATGCTGATAGTTTATCTTGTTTGCCTTGTTGGAGAACAACCCTTTACAGTCCAAATAGTTTACAGTCTTTTAACTTTTTTATTTCTTTCATTAAATGATTAAATGATGCTTGATTTGTTTCAAACTAAAGGGTGAAAATTGCCATGTTTTGAAATTCAAAGGTATCGTAAGTTGCATTCTGTCGTTACCCTACGGAAAGATGGTGTATTTATGTAACAAAACGTTATTTAAAAGTCTAAAAAAATAGTTTTCAAACACATTTTTTTTCACTTGACAGTTAAACTCTAATCAGTTCCTGAAACAAGCAAATCATGCTAAAATTTTATTAGAATAAAAATTCAAAAATACAAAAATTCAAAAACACAAAAATACAAAAAAACTTGATGCAAACCATTCAAAAGAGAACAATCAGGTTTCCATCATACTACCGTGAATAAAACTGCCAAATCGGACACATTTGGAATAAATCACGGCAATAATTGCTTGAAATCACTTCCTGCCGTAGTTTTTGGCACCTTGCTGCGAAGTGCACGACTTTCCTCACTTGGCAAGCGTTCCTAATTTTTGCCAAATTGGATAAATTTTCCCTCTTTGCAAAGTTGTGTGTTAACTCTAGTGTGGAAGCTCTCTCCTTCTTCGGTTTCGAAATTCCTGGCACACACACACACGTGAGCAAAACCAAAGGATCTTCCCCACATACCTTGCAAACTCAACTGGAGAGGTTTTCCTCCCTGCTAGTTTCTTCGACAATTTCATGCTTCGGTGGAAGATGTACGGCTTGAATTGTTATTCGCACTTTTCTTCGTGTGAATTTCGGGCGAACACAGTTTTGTCGGAGAATTGCTTCCTCCTTTTTTCAACTGTCGGCCAGGATTAAATTTGGCGTAAAAACGGAGTTTTATTGCGCGACAAATATTACGCCATAATTAAAATTCCGTTTTCATCGCATTGAGCAGCAAAACGGAAGTTATGTGGAACTGCACCCTTAAACTTTGAAATGTGTTTTTTTCAGTTTTATTTTGCATTGTCGAGTTTTCTTGGTTGTGCCAATTTCACTATGTCTTTTATTCCTATTTTCTTCAAATTTCGTTCGAAGTATTTCACAAATTTACAAAACAGCATCAAATGAAATGTAATGCATCAATAAACAAAATCCGAAATCATGACAAAGGACCCAGTTGAAACACGTGTAAGTTGCACCATTGCGCAGAGCTTTGCAATTTCTTCGTTGATGGGTTGCTTTTTCTTAAACTAGCTATAGGTACGACTCTTTCAGGTGAAAAACACACCGTTGATGCAATAACCGTCCCCTTAACGGTAACGATTACGATAATGTGCCTGGCAATTTGCATAACGATGGCCTCAGCGGCCCGACCAGAAAGGAAAAAAATCCAGTGTCGATGTACGGTGCACGGTGATCGCGTAATGGAGATGTAAGTTATTCCTTGTGTTTTTTGGCCTTTTTCAACTGGGGTTCTTACATGATTTTCCAGTACGTACTACACGCCTTATCATGCAGGTAATGGAAGTGTTTTTGAGTTTCGTGTAGCGCTTAAAGAATTTCAATCTTCTTAAGTTAGGTACTTTTGTATTAATTCATGGTGTCGAACCAAATCCCAAAATAAAATTCCCTGACTTTTCCCTGACCTCTCCAGACCACCATTTTTTTCTATTTTTACTAACATGTTGTTTGGAGCGATTTTATGGTTTCATGCATTTTCCTTTTTGAATGTTGGAAATTTAAGATATTTATTATTTTATTTTTGTAACAATGGATTCTTCAAAAACTTTTTTTTTGTCAATCATTTTTTTCTAATCGAACATCCAAAATCAGCAACCATAAAATTGTCCCATGTTTTTTTTTAATATGGTGATGCCATTTTAAATGTTGCCCTTTACCAAAAAATCTAGAGTTTTTTTTAATGGGTCCTATAAACATATGAAACACAAAAGCTTACAGGACCTTTAAAAAAAACTCTAGAAATAATTAATAATTACAATTGTTGCAAATTTCAAATTGCGATTAGTTAGTTTCACCTCATTTCCTAAAGAAAATTTAATGTTAAATTTTTCAAAAAAAAAACAATTGAAAATTTGAATTGAAGTAAGAAGTCATGTTTAATTTTATAATTGATGCCTTTTGCGGAATTTTAAAAACGGATTAAGCCGATGCCATTTTTGATTGTGTTTAAAAAAAACTAAAGGTTTTGGAGAAAAAAAAATTAAAAAATATGTTATTTTGTAGAACCTTAAGAAATATTAAAACAAAACTGAAAAACTAAGAAAAATATACAATCAAATGTAAATTTTTTCAAGCATATGATTACGGTTTTAAAAAAGATCTATGTCTTTTACAACAATGATTGTGTTTAAAGTAAACGGTTTCTACCTTGACCACAGCCTACGGACGATCATTCACACGATCAATACATTTTATAAAAAATAAAACAAAATACCTACAAACTGCTCGAGCTTTTCAAAAAGTCATTATTTATCAAACTTAGATATTTGGGTGTTTTAAAATAGATTCCAATTTTAAGCTCGATCTAACCACGAAACTCCTCCTTGTAACCCCTTGAATGTTGTTTGGGGAAAATATGTGAAATGTAGTTGTACAATCCCTATGAAATCTCGGATGCTGGAAACAACTTTTCCGAAGAGACCATATTTTATAAATTCTTGAACTCTCAAATTCCTTTATTCAGAATTGTTACGGAGAAATCGAAAAAAAAATCCGCGCCATCTCAAAACCCAACCCGCGCAAAATCCGCCCATTTTAAGAAAAATAATTTTGCGACAAACATACACAAGAGTTTCATAATAAATTCAATTTGGCAATCTCAGAACGCAGAATCTTGAAACGCTGAAAATGTATTTTTGCTAGGATTAAACACATTAAGAAGTAAGAAAAAGCCAAAACAATCATGTTGGCAAAAAAAAATCAAAAAATTCAACATTAAGAAATTCAGATCTAAAAACTGAATGAAATCTTAATAAAAAAAATAATAAAATTTAAAAATTGTAATAAATTCTCGAACTTGAGATTTTAAATTTCAGATACAGTTCATACTCGATGATCTTACCAAAGCGTCACTTAGAAAAATCGAAGCAAATTTTCCTACATCTTCTTCTCAAAATTTCTCTAACCGAAAAAAAACTCAAAAAACACTTCAAATTTTATCAGGTTTAAGAATTTAAGAATTTAAGAATTTTAGAATTTAAGAATAATTTTATTGTTGTTCTCTTGATTGTTTTTATTTTATTTTTATTTTTGAATATTGATATCTTTGATTTTTGTTTTCAGATTTTTTTAATTTTTTATTTGAAAATTTCGGATCTTTTAATTTCTTTTTTAATATGAATTAATTTTTTTTGGGTTTTTTAATACTATTTTTCCTAATTTTATTTCCTAATTTCTGAATAATCCAATTTTGAATGTTGGAGCTGTAATTTTTGAATGTTTTGATTTTTTTTCTTCCAGAATGCTCAAATTAAAAAAAAAATCTACTGGCTGAATCCCATCTAAAACTCAAAGGCGGATAAGCTTCTGTTACGTCCAATCAAGCTCCAGTGCACCCACTGGAACATGCCCAATAATAATTTTTGTTACATCCAAATGTCTGTATCTTCAGGAAAAGTTTGAAATATGATTAAGATTCACAAGATTAAAATTGAATGTATCCAGTATAAAAGAACAATAAATAAGGATAAAAAACATTGCTCAAAACTTTAAAGAAATTAAATATTCAGAGTCAGTATGTTTAAAAATGAGTTGAGTGTAGTCTATAACAACACTGTTTATTCCATAAATTTTTGTTTTATTTCTTTAATTCTTGAATTTAATTCTTAAATTTTTAATTCCATTTCATCATCACTATTTTGCTTAATTTTAGATTAAACAAAATTAGACTACTTTGGATCGTTTTTAAATCATAGTTCAGTTTAATTTTGAGAAAAATAAAAATTTAGATAACGAATACTAAAGTGAAATTTTGGAAAATTTTCTAACCTTACAATTTTTTTAAGAATTTTGGAATAAGAATTAAAAAAAAAAGAAATCAACAATTCCAAAATATCAGAATTCTTAAATTTTTAAAATTTAGAATCTTTATGCTTTAGAATTTTTAAGTTTTCAAATGTTCGAATTTTCTAACTTTTGATTTTTTAAATCATTTAATTGTTCTGACAAAATTTATGGTTTTCTCTATGGTTCCTATATGCTAAGCAAACAACCAATTTTAGAACAAATCTCTGAGGATGTTGGGGCAACTGCCTCATATTGTCCCACCCTGTGTGCGCTAGTAATTTTCAGTTGAACGAAAATCCAAATCAAATCCAAATTATTTGATTTTTAAACCTAAACATATTGCAAACAAGCTACGCGCTTTTCATCGTGACCCTTTTCTTAAGAATTTTTTATATGGAGTTCTGCGTTCCTTCCGGACTGACCAATATAAAAAATTAAATATCATCAGTGTTGCAAAGTTTGGCCTGGAAGACATTCAAATACATCATCAAGGGCGAATTTTCAAAAACAAATGAAATTTTGTAGTAATATTAATAAGATCATCGAAATTCCCTGACCCAGCTTAAAATTCCCTGACTTTCCCTGACTTTTCCAGGTCAAATAAAATTCCCTGACAATTCCAGGTTTTCCCTGACTTTTCCAGAAATCGACACCATGATTAAAGGAGAACCGAACATTTAGAAAATGAAAAACAACCAATTGTCTTTTCTAACATTTATAGTACGCCTACTAAAATCGGCCAGGATATAATTCTGACTAATTTTGATTGAAATTTCAACCTTAGCTTACCTAAGTGACTGTCATTAAGACTGAAATTTTAATTGTTATGTTATCTGAAATATTACTTACAGCCATGCCTCGGTTTTGCACGCCTCGGTTTTGCACTGCCCCGGTTTTGCACCGTTCAGCTGCCTCGGTTAAGCACGGCCCAGTGCTTAACTGAAGCACAGAGCTTATGGGATTGGCTATATGGGAGACATTGGCTATAATTCCATGAATAATCATTCAAACATCAAAAAATTATAGTGTTTTGGAATCGGGATGATGTCAGCTATCCATTAAAATTTTTAGTTCATGAAAATTTTCACAAAAATACGTATTTTTCCTGTATTTTGAAAATGTATGTTTTTTTCTCTAAAGAAACCAAAAATATATTGTTATTGCAATATATGTAACAAATGATCAGGTGTTTTTCATACATTTTGGATGTAACAATAACATTTTTAGAAAATACTCAAAATTTTCACAAAACTACGTATTTTTGAATAAAATACTCAAAATTTCAATTTTTACAATATGGATATCAAGCGATCGGGATTTTTTAATACATTTCGAATGTAACAATAACATTTTTAGAAAATACTCAAAATTTTCACAAAACTACGTATTTTCGAAAAAAAACACTCAAAATTTCCGTTTTCACAATGTGGGTATCAAACGATCGGGATTTTTTCAAACATTTCGAATGTCATAACAATATTTTTTGAAAATACTCCAAATTTTCACAAAACTACGTATTTTCGAAAAAAAACTCAAAATTTCAATTTTTAAAATATGGGTATCAAATGATCGGGATTTTTTCATACATTTCGAATGTAATAACAACATTTTTAGAAAATACTCGAAATTTTCACAAAACTACGTATTTTAGAAAAAAATACTCAAAATTTTCGTTTTTACAATATGACCTTTTAAATTAAATTGAAGCATAGTCTCAATCTTCCTGCTCAGCGGATTTCGCCAGAAGGAGAAGACGATGATCACGATACCAAATGAACACAAAGCGATCTAAATATACTGTTTTCAGGCTGGAATAGATACCAAACTGTCACACGTAGCACTACGGTGGTTTGAGATATCTAGAATCTCAAGGGCCTCAGTGGTACAATTGGCGGTGCGTCTCAGTACTAATGAGGTGGTTGCGGGTTCAAGTCCCGTCGTCCCTTAGAAAAATCGGACACATGACGATACAAAGTAACAATTAATGAAAAAATCTCAACCATGTGATACTCATATTGTAAAAAACTGAAATTTGGGGTATTTTTTCGAAAAAAACGTAGTTTTGTGAAAATTTGGGTATTTCCACAAATTTGTGTTATAACTTTTGAAATGTATAAAAAAATCCCGAACATTTGATACCTCTTGTGAAAAACAGAAATTTTGAGTATTTTTTTTTCAAAAATACGTAGTTTTGTGAAAACTTTGAGTATTTTCATTTTTTTAATAACTTTCGAAATGTATGAAAAAATCCCAATCGTTTTATACGCATATTGTAAACTTGGAAATTTTGAGTAAAATTCGTAGTTTTGTGAAAATTTTGATTTTTTTTCTAAAAATGTTGTTATTAAATTTGAAACTTATGAAAAAATCCCGATCGTTTGATACCCATATTGTAAAAATTTAAATTTTGAGTATTTTTTTTTTTTAAAAAACGTAGTTTTGTGAAAATTTTGAGTATTTTCTAAAAATGTTGTTATTGCATTCAGAATGTATGAAAAAACCCGATCGTTTGATACCCACATTGTGAAAACGGAAATATTGAGTATTTTTTCGAAAATACGTAGTTTTGTGAAAATTTTGAGTATTTTCTTAAAATGTTGTTAATACATTCGAAATGTATGAAAAAATCACGATCATTTGATACCCATATTGTAAAAATTGAAATTTTGAGTTTTTTCGAAAATACGTAGTTTTGTGAAAATTTTGAGTATTTTCTAAAAATGTTGTTATGACATTCGAAATGTATGAAAAAATCCCGATCTTTTGATACCCAAATTGTAATAATTTGAATTTTGAGTATTTTATGCGAAAATACGTAGGTTTGTGAAAATTTTGAGTATTTTCTAAAAATGTTATTGTTACATCCAAAATGTATGAAAAAAAACCTGATCATTTGATACCCATATTGCAATAACAATAAATTTTTGGTTTCTTTAGAGAAAAAATATGCATTTTCGAAATACAGGAAAATTACGTATTTTTGTGAAAACTTTCATGAAATAATAATTTTAATGGATAGCTGACATCATCCCGATCCCATAACACTATAATTTTCTGATGTTTGCATGATTTTTCGTACGATTAAAGCCAATGTCTCCCATATAGCCAAAATCCCATAAGGTCTGTGCCTCGGTTATGCACGCCTCGGTTTTGCATCCCCCATATGCGGTGCTAAACCGAGGCACGACTGTATATCACACCTGAAACGTTGACTGATATTCTACTCTAAACTTACATCTCTGCAGGCTGTACTTTTGACTGAAATTTTGCCTCGAACCTCACTCAAATGCTGAACTGAACTTGACTTCTAGATTAACAACAATACTATTTCCGGTGAATGGAATTGAAACAATGAAAGTAATGCAAGTTTCTATGGAGTCACATGGTTGATAGTTGAAAAGCACCAAACGTCTCCACTAAACCTGCAAAAACAGAAAAAATAAGTGCATCTAAATCAAGCGTAAACACATGTTACAAAGGAGCATGACCAATGACCATGTCGTCATCAGAAGAACTCATTGATTTGTGTGTATGTGTGTCACACACACAACCAAATGTATAATCTACTTTTCATTGCACATAAATTCGTTCTCTTTCCCTCCCAATCTCCCCCTGCACTGCAACACTGAACAACAACAGCCGCGGGCAAGCAAAATCTGGTCCAGATTGTGATGCTGATTTTCGCCCGCAGCACTCAGCCAACACAACCAACACCATCAACCGAACCGAGAGGAGCAAACATGAACAAACAAACATACACACACACGTACTCCGTCAACGCGAGAATCCCAAACTCGGAAGCTGATTCCGGACTCCGGTCCTGGGTCGTGACGGTGTAAAATGGACAGCATGAGCAATTGGGCTGCGGGTTTGCTTCAAATTAGTAGTGAGATGTATGAGATTGTTGTTCGGAATGGTGCTCGAGAGCATGATTTCCAGATGGGGATGCGGATGAAAGTCGCGAGTTGATTCTAACAATGGAAATGCTAAATCATTTCACATGAAAACTGTTGTAGTCGGAGACTGCTGATTCTCAACAACTTTGTAAAGGGGTTTCTGTAGGAGTCCGACTTGAAATCCGGGACCCGTGGTGTAGGGGTTAGCGTGATTGCCTCTCATCCAGTCGGCCTGGGTTCGATCCCAGATGGTCCATACAACAATCAAGCCTTCGGACACCTAGTTTCGAGTAGGAATCTCGCAATCGAGAACGCCAAGGCAATGCTGTAGAGCGAATAATTTGATTTGATTTTCTCAAAATTGAATTATTTTGAGGTGAATAAACTGTTTTTATTCCCTCGTTACCTTACAAATACACAGTACAAACTGTGTAAATTTTGAAGGTGTAATTTTGGAAGGTTGAATATTACCTTATGATTAAATTAAATTAATGTACATTGAATAAGTGACGTTACACTAGACAAGTGGCAATATTAGCATAGCATTGGTGTCTACCCGTAGTTGCTACTCTGTTATTGACCAGGACTTACAAGAATAGAGGAGAAAAGTAACTTGTGACAAAATTTTGAGGCTAGGAATTTTGACAGGTATGATTTTCATAAAGTATTCGCCTCCTTTTCTCTCCCACAGAAAAAGTACGGACAAAGTAGCTGTCAAACTAGGCAAAATTGTTAAAGTCATGGCCTATCTACAATCACTTAGCTTAGACAATTTCACTTAGCTTAGGAATTTGAATCAATGGAAATGAATCTGAGTTTCTACAATGGAAAAGTAATCAAATTAGAAACTGACGTTTGGTTTGGAAAATTTCAAAATCTACGGTAAGTTGACGTTTCCATATCAAAGGTAAACAAACAACTGCATAGCAACGTATATCAGCCCAGCAAGTTTTCTAAGTTGATTGTGGATGACGAACGTAAGTTGCAGACTTTCCTAAGTAACTACTTTACTTAGATGTTCTAAGCTAAGTGATTGTAGATAGGCCATCACTCACAAAATGAACTTTGAGTGATTAGAGTTCATTTCTGACGTCACGATTTTTTCCTCTATAGAGGAGAAAATCGTGACGTCAGAAATGAACTCAAATCACTCAAAGTTCATTTTGTGAGTGACTTTAACATTTTGGCCTAGTTTGACAGCTACCTCGTTCCCAGGTTTTCTGTGGGAGAGAAAAGGAGGCGAATACTTTATGAAAATCATACCTGTCAAAATTCCTAGCCTCAAAATTTTGTCGCGAGTTGCTTTTCTCCTCTATAGAGGAGAAAAGCAACTCGCGACAAAATTTTGAGGCTAGGAATTTTGACAGGTATGGTTTTCATAAAGTATTCGCCTCCTTTTCTCACCCACAGAAAACCTGGGAACGAGGTAGCTGTCAAACTAGGCCAAAATGTTAAAGTCACTCACAAAATGAACTTTGAGTGATTTGAGTTCATTTCTGACGTCACGATTTTCTCCTCTATAGAGAAGAAAATCGTGACGTCAGAAATGAACTCAAGTCACTCAAAGTTCATTTTGTGAGTGACTTTAACAGTTTGGCTTAGTTTGACAGCTACCTTGTCCCAAGTTTTTATATGGGAGAGAAAAGAAGGCGAATACTTTATGAAAATCATACCTGTCAAAAATTCTAGCCTCAAAATTTTGTCGCGAGTTGCTTTTCTCCTCTATTTTTTTAAATCTTCATCATCATCCCGGTACGAGAATCGAACTCACGACCTCTGGATTGGAAATCCAGCACGCCGTTAGTCGAAACCCATCCCCTACCGGTCAGTATTCCCAGTGAGCAGATTTACTCTTTGAAGGGATCTGACTTTGCCGAGCCAGACAGGAATCGAACCCATCACCTTCCGCTTACAAGGTGAAACCCGTAACCTCACGGCCACGGAAGCTCGGCTACTCTATTGCTCCGTGGACCACAGATGAAGAGTAGGAACCAATCATCGCCACTTCGCAACTTTCAAATGTCCCTATCATGCTATCATGCTAGCCAATCACAGCGCCGGCCACGACCAGTGGTAAGACACGGGGAAGTGGATAGGAATTTTAGTCCGATACTTGAGTGATGAAGACCGCTAAATCGGCTGCGTCTTCGACAAAGTATCACGTGAGGTTTGAGGGTGTTAGTAACATGGATGTGAAGCCAGGATTCACCGTGGTAAGTGATGTGGCCGGTCAAATCTATTTATAGTCCTTAATTCTTTGTATGTTCTTGGATTCATTTTGGAAGCTTTCCACAATTCGGTTCACCAAGCTTTTTGTGTCGTGTTGAAAGTTCAATATTCACCTAAGGAGTATGCAGCCGAGTAAGTTCTTGAATTCAACTTTGCATTCAATATTGCATTGTCTGTTCTATGGTTCTCAGATTCCCATCAAGTTTCTTGGATTCTTATAGCATTCTCAATCCTTCTAATCAACTAATCCTCGATGGTCTGGTGGTTAGCATTTTTGTCTGCTGACTCAAAGGACGGGGGATCGAACCCCGCCGCGAGCTAATGAATTTTTCGTTCATATTCAATTGTTCAAATTCCTTCTTTCCACAATTTCTCGATAGGAGCAGATGGGAATCGAACCCAGAACCTTCCGCTTACAAAGCGAACAGCGTAACCATTCAGCCACGCCATCCCCAGACAAGTACACCAGACAAGTGGCAATATTACACATTTTTTCTGACATGAAAGATGTACCCCATTAGGGTGGAATCTAGTTATATGGGAAAATTGAAAATGATAAAAATCCAATCAGCAACACATTTGTTGGGTCCCTTTTGGGGTCCCAAACAACCCCCCAAAATTGGGTAGCGATTGGTTAAGCCACGTTTGGCGCAAAGCGAATGAAATTTGTATGGGAATTACTATGGGGAAACTTGCATTTTCACATTTTTGAATTTACAAAATTCATGTTTTATTTTTTAATGAAACTAACACCGTAGAAGTATAGCCCTGAATGTCCTAAACAACTCTCGCGAAAACAGTATGGTGCCAAAGCGCGTAAAAAAAAGATGCAGAGTTTTCAAAAGTATTGAAATAATCATATTATTGTATTCAGTTGCACCCCAATTCTTCAAATAAATTACAGTTTTCGAAAGTTTCCATCTAACTTGGCAGTGTTGGAAAAAAGTATGATTTTTACCGTGTATGTCAAAATGTCTCTCTTGGACGTTCTGAAACTTTTGTTCGACGCAATTTAGCACCATACTGTCTTCGGGAGAGTTGTTTAGGACATTCAGGGCTATACTTCTGCGGTTAGTTAGTTTCATCAAAAAATAAAACATGAATGTTGTAAATTCAAAAATGCGAAAATGCAAGTTTCCCCATTGTAATTTCCATACAAATTTCATTTGCTTTGCGCCAATCGTGGGCTTAACCAATCGCTACCCAATTTTGGGGGGTTGTTTGGGACCCCAAAAGGGACGCAAAAAATGTGTTGCTTAAAAAAACAATTTTCGAGTCCACCCTAAGTACACCATCTCATAAAATAACCATGATTTTTAACAGTGTAGAATATTGCAATGAATTTGTTTGTTAGAACTCTAAAATAAGTAAATATTTCATTTTGAGGTCCATTTGACCTCACACACTCGCAAATCAAACTTGTTCAAGCTGTCTGAATCCTTCCAGAAACAGCAAATTCCCATTCAAAACTGCGGCCAATCGGCTTCATTCCGCCGCTCCTCCCTCTCTCTTTCTCTTTCCCGCTCCGTGACTCTGTGCACGCGGGCACACTTTCAGTGACACAATTTCACCAAATCTGAGTGACAAATTTTTACACGTATTTACAGTCGTCGGTCAGGCCGGGCCGGTTGATGGATGTTTGTGAGTGTGTGTTGGGAGTTGGAGCTGGAGGAGAAAGTGAGAGCAGAAATGCTGCCCTCGGGGGAAGATTTATTCGGTTCAACCATCAGCGGTGAAACGATGCGGGAAAACTCGTCGGGAAACCGGTCATTCTGGTCAGTCCATCTACACCGAGTTGTTTATGTAAATTCGAATGGAATGGCGCTCTTTAGGTAGTTGGGATTTATTGGGGCAGAATGAGATCGAAATTCGGTTCATTTGATTCTGAAGTTGTTTTTTTTTTTTTGTCAATTTCCTCGTGGGTTTTTGTGCCATGAGAAACGTGATGCTAGGTAATGAAATCCATACTGACACAGTAAAAATGAATAATTTTGGAGTTGGTAAAATTTGGTATTATTTTATTATGTTTTTCCTGTTCTTTGTTCTTTGTTCTTTGTTCTTTGTTCTTTGTTCTTTGTTCTTTGTTCTTTGTTCTTTGTTCTTTGTTCTTTGTTCTTTGTTCTTTGTTCTTTGTTCTTTGTTCTTTGTTCTTTGTTCTTTGTTCTTTGTTCTTTGTTCTTTGTTCTTTGTTCTTTGTTCTTTGTTCTTTGTTCTTTGTTCTTTGTTCTTTATTCTTTGTTCTTTGTTCTTTGTTCTTTGTTCTTTGTTCTTTGTTATTTGTTCTTTGTTCTTTGTTCTTTGTTCTTTGTTCTTTGTTATTTGTTCTTTGTTCTTTGTTCTTTGTTCTTTGTTCTTTGTTCTTTGTTCTTTGTTCTTTGTTCTTTGTTCTTTGTTCTTTACTATCTATTAAGTTGTTTTAAGGGCAATCTTCCCTTTTGCAGCTTTGAAGTTAAAATCCAATTTCATGACAGTAAAGAGCCCAGATTTTGATGACTCGACGTTAAAACCTTACAACCACCAGTTTCCGGGATCAGTGTGACCGATGAAAAGCTCGTTGAAAACACCAAAGAAATTCTTAAGAAATCCCTCCCTCCCTCCTCCCCCTCTAAGCAACCGTAATTCACTTCGAGGTGGGCAAACTCCACTTAATTTACGATCCGTCGGGAGCAGCACCAGCAACAGCAGCTCAGCAGTCTACTAAAAGCACGCCCCAAATTTAATTACAGTCTAAATTAACTTCTTTCACGAACACATTAATAATAATAGTGACCATAAATCTCGAAACCCACGACGGCCACCGCCAACCGGAGCGGGGGAGGCGACGTCCCACAATTCCAGATGCTCCTCGGGGTTGGCCATTTGTTGGTGTGAACGCACACACACACACTCGTACACGTTCAGTAGTGTAGAGTTTCCACTTGTGGTGTGTACAAAGGAATGTGCCTCGGTGTGACTAACACTCCAAGGGATTTCCCCTGGTCTCCTTAACCTCCGTTCTCAACTCGAGTGAAGCCAGCGGTGTTAGTTGAAGGCCAGAATTCATTCTAAATTTACTATTCCCTAATGTGCGCCTCGTAGAACAACCGCACCGGTTCTTGCTTTTGTACTGGAGACACGGAAAGGACAAAGTGCGTTTTTTCATTTTAAAAGTAGGGGAAATTCTCGTATGTTTGGCAGGTTAAGCACTCGCTCCTAACTCCATCCAATTCGCTAATTTTCACTATTTGAACAACTAATTTTGCAAAACTTTTGATAGAAACTTGCTTGTTCACTTCTAATTGAGCTATTTATCACTCGATTTCAGTTGAAAACGCTTTTAATTAGCTTTAATTTAATGTCAAAGTTTTGACCTGCCAACATTAGAGGCACGCTGGAGTTAGATGCTGTTCCCCTTGTTACTAAAAAGCTTTTTAATAAATTATTGTATTGACTCTATGGTTTCTTTATTCCCTTCAAACTGTAAACTTCGATGGTCTTTTTTCCTAAATATTCTTTCTAGCTCGATTACTCCCTTTCTCGATGGTCCCTAGGATTCCGTTTGCTCCAAAAAAACTTTCTGTTTCTCAATAATTTCCTCTCTCGTTGGCTAGCAAAGACAGGTTTGTGAAGCGTCACTGAGTATTTTTTTTTAATTTCAAACTTTAATGTCTTGCAATCGTAGGAACTTTTTATAGTTTCAAAATGATTTTCGATTTCCCGTGCTTCAGAACAAAAACTTTCAACCGCGTCGCGTCCCTACACGCGGAATGAATGGCCATCTTGGTGGGGTGGAAACTGCCTGGCTGCTACTCACGATAATGCCGCTAGAACCGAGCAAACTCCGAGACACCCTGGAAAAGTGCTTCGGCCTCCTCATCTAACGAATAGCTCTTCCACTTCTACTGCCACGGCTGTGTGTTTGTCATCAAAGGAACAAAACAGGACGACCGCGCGGTTGACTGCACTTTCACGTGAGTGTGTGTGGACTCCAAACACAACTACGGTGAAGAAGAGGACGTATTAGCAGGCTCCAGGTCGAATGGAGGGTTCACCAAACCCCAAGTCTCCAAGGAGCAATAAATTTCTACGGCCTTCCGTTGGATCTCCACTCAGGATGTTAGTGGTGTGCTGGTTCTGGTGCTCTCCAGTGGAAGATTAAAAGAAAACGATAACGCACATGTGAAGTTGGTTGGCCGGCCCCGACAACTAGACTTGGGGTTTCTGTTGGCGCTGTAGAAGAACCTTTGTTCTCGGGATGTATTAGAAAAGGTTGAAAAAAGGAAAAAATAGAAACTGAAGAATTTGAAGAGAGTGAAAGAATGGTTCATCAATTCTATAAAATTATGCAAGCCCCAAACAAAACAAAATCGTACCGACAATTGTTCACCCGGGGGTGAAATTTAGAATTTCGAAAAAAAAGTCTACGTAGTTTGTGGATAGCCCCACACTACCTAATCTTCCGACAGAATTGAGTTTGCATTTTTTTATTTGATATTTTGATAAATAACAAACAGAGCCGTACCTAGGGTCCACGGCGCCCTTGGCGAAGCATCAATTTGGCGCCCCTCCAAATTTTTCATCATTTTGATATGTTTACTTAAATTTTCAGTGATTGCTTCAAAGAGTTTTAATAATATAATGGTAATTGATTGAATAAATATAACAGCTAAAAAATCCAACCACAATTTAATTCTTTGAAGAATATTCAAATTAATGTTTTATTATTTTTAAACCATTTCAATCGATTTATAATGTATAATGTTGACTGAAAATAGCAGAGTGTTGTTTTATCGTTTTAAACAGAATTTGATCTGACCTAGCTTAAATTTCATTGTATCAGCATTTTCCTGCATTCCTGAAAAAATAGTTTAACTGATTAGAAAATGGACTCCTTTTCAAACTTGTTTTTGGATGGATTCCTTTTGAAACTATTTTTTTTTTCAATTTATTTTTGAAAACAATATTTCTCTTCTATGTGACTGTGTTTTTTGATTGATATAAAATTCCTAAAATTTGTTTTATGAAAATTCATAGCTTCAAACAAAGGCAATTAGTTTTTACCTTTTTAACACATTAACATTTTTTGTGTTTATTTTTCGACATCTAAAGTTTCTTAAAATTTTGTATAAAAACCATTACACTCAAATAGAGGGTGACGAGCGGGAATTTTTGGACCTCTCGATTCCCGGGAATTTGGTCGAAGCAAAACTATATAAACAAATAAAAAAAAATGAAAATTCGAAATTGTTCAGAACATTGGGTGTTCAAAGTAAGATGTTCAAGTTCGAATGAACCAATGCTTCTCTTATCTTCTAATTCAGAAAGTGTAAATTTTAACTTATTAAAAATTCCAATAACTATAATTGGGAAAACTTAAAATAATGTAGACCCCAAAATTAACCTTAAAGCATACTTAGTAGTTAGCCACCAGAAGAAAGTCTAATTTTTTTATATTTTTGTTTATTATTTCTAAGAGTATAATTTTCATATCCTCTTTCAAGCATAGCAATTTTCGTATACTCTTTCAAGCATAATCAATTTTTTTTTATTCTTTTTATTTTAATTTCGCTGTATCAAGGTAATTTCCTTTTTTGATGTCATGGAGTAATTTTGTGTTTCGCTTAAACCTCAATATTAAATTATATCTTAGAAAAAAAAACTCTGGAAATCTTTGTAAAGTTCGCCAAATGTGAACATTCGGGTTTTCCGGATCACTATTTCTTCAATGCATATTTACAGTTATAAAAAAGAAAAAAAAATATTAAAATTGTTGTTTTGAGTCGCTATTTATTATATTGTAAAAAATCCCGATACTGGGAAATTATATATTAGCTATTTTGTTATTTCACAAAAATCTAATAACAAGTTCATACAACAAGTTATATTGCAGATTCAGAAAAAAATCAAGAAGAAGATCATAGTTCCCAAAAATAATGAGGCTACTAATTAACGTTTCATTAAATAAGCATGAATAAATCGTAACTGCATTCATTAAATAGAAACACATTTATAACTTTTCTTTACACATTACTGGCACTATTGGCATAGTTATAAACACTACCAGGTCCCGGGAATTCCCGGGAAATTTCCAAATTCAACTCTCGATTCCCGGGAAATTGAAAATCTCGAGAATAGTCACCCTCTACACACAAAGCTTTTAAAACCGTTTGTGTAAATGTGAAAATTTAGGCGAAATTACACTGGATAGTCAAACACATTGGATCCATGAAATAAAAAAAATGTATGTGAATGATAAGCAACTTTATCCATTCCATTAAAACATAACAAAACAAAAATTTTCAAGGAAAATGTTACTAACATTCTTCAAATTATTGACCCTAGAAGCAAAATTAAGTGGAACTTTGTGTTTTCCCAAAAAATATCGCTTGTTTTGGAGGTGGAATTTTGCTTTGGTTTAAATTCTAATGGGTCCCCGATAATGGTGTTTCTGCAAATCAAAATTATACAAGAAATTGTATAATATTTTACTTTTACGACTAAAAATTTGGTGGGCATGCCAATCTATGCAACTTTGTCGAAGACACCCAAATTTTACTTTTTCACTCTTGCTACAAGCAATTGAATACAAGCAGCAGAATATAATATATTTAGAGCAATTTATGTGCTCTTAAAAAACCAACATTTTTATGTTGAAAAAAAAAATATTTTGTTAGAAATTTAACAAAAGTCAAAGCATTTTTTGTGTTAGAAATATTCAATTTAAACACTTCAGTATTTCGAAAACATAGGCCAATCTCAACGCACAACGAACAACACGGGTTTGTTAAGCGATGCTCAACAACGTCCAACCTTCTCCTCTTCACTTCAACACTCTTGACGAACATTGAAAAAGGCCAACAAATTGACGCTGTTTACGTGGATCTATCTAAAGCTTTCGATAAGGTACCGCATGCTCTCTTACTGGAGAAACTGAGACGCTATGGCCTTCCAGAATGGATCGTCCGATGGATTCATTCATACCTTGCCGATCGCAAAGCCTTCGTCAAAGTAAGATGCACTTCCTCTCATCTCCTCGCAATTCCTTCCGGAGTCCCGCAAGGCAGCGTGATTGGACCCTTACTTTTCATTTTGTTCGTGAACGACCTGTGCAGTGTCCTCGAGTCGGACAAGCTGATGTACGCAGACGACCTGAAAGTGTTCCGATCAGTTAGCTCGCCTCTCGACAGCTGTGCACTCCAGCAAGACATCGATCGCCTGTTACGCTGGTGCACTGCCAACGGAATGGAGGTCAACGTACAAAAATGCAAAATCATAAGCTTCACGCGCAAACGAACACCTCTCTTGAGTAGCTACAGGATGGGCCAAAACGAACTTGAACGGGTGAACACTATCAAGGACCTGGGTGTGACGATCGACAGCAAAGCGTGCTTCAACGAACATATTGCACTGACAACAGCGAAAGCTTTTGCCACCCTCGGATTTCTTCGTCGAAATGCAGCTGACTTTGTGGATCTGTTCGCGCTTAAAACAATCTATTGTTCGCTAGTTCGGAGTCAACTAGAGTACGCCGTCCAAGTATGGGCACCTTACTACGCCGTGCAAGCTGAAAGGATCGAACGGATTCAGCGAGCTTTCACCAGATTTGCTGTGCGACGCCTGCCATGGGTGCGGCCTCAAGGACTCTCCTCGTACGATGACAACTGTGAGCGGCTTAAACTCCCTGCGCTGGCATCACGACGAGTTCTACTACAGCGAATTTATGTATTCGACTTGTTGTCGTGCAATATTGACTGCCCTACTCTTCGCGATAAAATCACCCTACACATCCCAGCTCGTAATCTGCGCAACCCTGCTCCGTTTCTTGAAGTTCCTGGCCATCGTACGAACTACGGTTATTATAGTCCCCTTAGTGCTTGCTGTCGAGTGTTTAATGATGTAGCAGATGTGTTTGTGTTTGGAATGTCAAAATGTGTATTTAAAACTAGGATTAAAAATAGGACATAAGTTGTAGTCTGTGCGGCGAGTGCCGAAGATGAAATAAATAAATAAACAAGTTTGCATTTAAAACGATAAAAATATATTAAATGCCATTTTCTTTAAACTTGAAGTATTTTATTCTTTTTATTTCAGATTTTCAATAGAAATGTGTAAATTTCAATTAAATAGCTGATTATATAAAAAAATACTTCAAAACATAAAAAGCTTGATGGTTCCTGATGCTGGAAAAAATGGTGAAATTTAAATTGAATTTTATATACTGAGTTGGAATATAAAATCTCTAGCTATTTCAAAGAATTGTTATAAAACCCTAAAATTTTTGCCACTTGATAAATGAATTGAGAGAATTTAATTTTAAATTTAATTCTGGTACAATTATTGAAATAGTTGATTTTGGCGCCCCAAGTGTTACAAGTAATATTTGTAATATTCCGACCAAGATTATCGAGTTATTTTGTAGTCCTACTTTAAAATTTGGCGCTCCTTTTGTTCTGAATACCTTTCTAGGATTTTATAATAACATGACAAATTTGTACAATCATCGTTTTCGGCGCTCCTCAAGGGCTGGCGCCCTTGGCGGTCGCCAACTGCGCCAACCCCTAGGTACGGTGCTGATAACAAATATATAATAGTTACAAGTTACAAAGAATGTAATTTTTAACCCAAAGGTAGTTGCTGTTCATACCTCATTGTAATTTCTTGAACTTTAAATAAAATAAAATATAGTCATAATCCTCGTACTTCAAACTGCAATGGATCAAAAAGCACATCACAACACACCTTTTGAAAATGCTTATAATTGAAGTACCTTTTGATCTTGCAATCCTCCCGGAGGGGGAAAATGCTAATGTCCGTCATTTACTCAAGTGTGCCATCAACACATCCCGGGCAATAGCCCTCCGGAGTTTGGGTTGATGGTCTGAGTTCTGCGTCAACTGTCGTCGAACACGATTCCACCGCTCTCTTTCTACGAAATTTCAAGAGCCATCACGCGACGACGGTCGTTTCCACATACGTGCGAAAGTAACCTGCCATAAAAGTGTCCTCTTCACGCTGGTGGGGATGGAGGAGGGGGAGTTCTTTCCAGTCCCGAAAAAGGACCTCATTTGCTGTGTTTGGGAGTTTGGTCGCACCATTTCGTTGCTGTTGATGTTTTTATTGCTGTGAAGTTCGCAGGAAACACGAATATCACAATTTTGTATTGCAGAATTTAAAATAAAAAAACGATTTAATTCCCAACCTCAAAATCAAATTTTCAGCTTTCAGCAGCATTTCAAACTAAATTGAGTTATACAAAGTGAAATCATACAAAAAAACTGAAACCACAGAGAATCAGCATGGCAGAAAAGCTTCCTGCCAGGCAGGTGAGCTTTCAGGAAAACGGTGCCTTACCTTAAGCCAAAAAGAGGAAAACGAAGAGTGAGGGTGTGGGGCTTCATGCATGCATGCAAAGTGCGACCATAAAATTAACTTGATACACCCCATAAATTACTTACAAGCGGTAGAAAGCGAGGAAATCTGCTTCCGTTGCGACGTGTAATGTGGACGAGATTGCGATGTATTCAAATTGCGTCCCCTGAACGAATTATTCCTGGAGAATCTGGAAAATACTCGAGCATTGTGTTGAAAGGTCAGACTCCAAGTGGCAATGAAAATGAATCAAGATGCTGTGTTGAAGAACGGTTAATGAATAAAATTGAATCAAGTTGAACGATTTCTGAGAAATCTATTGCTTTCAGAAACATTTAAACATATATGAAGTTAATAAAAGCCAATGAAAAAAACTCCAAAACAGGAAAATTAGCGTTCTATACTATCAATAATAGTCATAATGAGTAATAAATTTGATCAACAAGACAATTGTTAAATATAGGTGATTTTTATTCCATCGGGCACTTTGACGTTCGATTACAGCTTCTTTAAAGCGTTTTCATCTGAAAAACGTTATTTAATTTACCTTTAGGTGGTTGATGCCTGCTTCATTATATAGTAAATACATTTAGCCAAAATAGCATCATTCCTCCTTAACAAATCTAACAAATGTAACAGGACCGAAGCCGAAGTGTAAACTAAGAGTCCATCCTGCTCACGTCAGTTAATGATGGCTTCGGCCCTATTACAATGTTTTGCTAGAAATTAAATTTATTACTCATTTGTTTTGATAGAGTTGTTAGAAATTTAATCTTGCTCGGTTTCAAAAAGTGTTTCGAAAAGTGTATAAATAACACTAAAGTGCTTATAACTTTTGATAGGGTTGTCAGAACTTCAATCTTTGTGACTCGGTGCAAAGGTTTTTCGAAAAAAACATAACATGACGCTTTTTCTCGAAGAAACCACCCTTTTTACAATCTACTTGAATTAAGACAAAATGGTTTTATACATAACTTTTGAAGTATTTAACTAAACTTTATTATTTCCTAGTGACTTATGGGACCACCAGACGGTCAAGCCAGTGCCGAGATAATCGAGTGCAAATTTTGTGATCAACATCCCACCACACACACAGACATTTGATAAGAATTTAATTGATCCTGAGTCCATATGTATACGTGAAGGTGGGTTTAGGAGGTCTAATTAAGTAGTTCATTTTTCGAGTGATTGTATAGCCTTTCCTCATTGAAGTAAGGAAGGCAAATGTAAGCAAATAAGGTCCCAGGACAAAATATTGCAAAAAAGGTGCAGGTGGTTATGTTCTACATGACCAATATGACAAAGAACTTTGTACAAAACTCCTAAAAAATATTCTATTTTATTTTATATTTTTAAAACATTGCCTATGTATTTAATCCTAAATAATTTATTCCTATAAAAATTTTTCAATCTTTGGCACCTCTGTGGAAATAAATTGCCAAAACAAGTATGGTTCGGAAAATGTCCAATCAAAATGGTAATTTTCATGTCCAGTATCAAAAACCATGAATTTTGGTACCCATATTGCCCCAAGTCGAATAGTTCGATTAATGTCCCCCCCCCCGGTAGAACCTTCCCGAGGGCAATTGCCACTCGGGGTGTGGCCAATCCGGTCAAAATGGCCATTTTCATTACCAGTTTCAAAAATCATGAATTTTGATACCCATATTGCCCCAAGTCGTATGGTACGATTAATGTCCCCCCGGTAGAACCTTCCCGAGGGCACTGTCACTCCGGGTGTGGCCAATCCGGTCAAAATGGCCATTTTCATTACCAGTTTCAATAACCATGAATTTTGATACCCATATTGCCCCAAGTCGTATGGTTCGATTAATGTCCCCCCGGTAGAACATTCCCGAGGGCACTGGCCACTCCGGGTGTGGCCAATCCAGTCAAAATTGCCATTTTCATTATCAGTTTCAAAAACCATGAATTTTGATACCTATATTGCCCCAAGTCGTATGGTTCGATTAATGTCCCCCCGGTAGAACCTTCCCGAGGGCACTGGCCACTCCGGGTGTGGCCAATCCAGTCAAAATGGCCATTTTCATTATCAGTTTCAAAAACCATGAATTTTGATACCTATATTGCCCCAAGTCGTATGGTTCGAATAATGTCCCCCCGGTAGAACCTTCCCGAGGGCACTGGCCACTCCGGGTGTGGCCAATCCGGTCAAAATGGCCATTTTCATTACAAGTTTAAAAAACCATGAATTTTGATACCCATATTGCCCCAAGTCGTATGGTTCGATTAATGTCCCCCCGGTAGAACCTTCCCGAGGGCACTGGCCACTCCGGGTGTGGCCAATATCCTATAAATGTGGTCCCAAGCCCATTGCCCCAAATCATTCTGGTCCGGTGACCGTCCTTACAATCTTCATAAGAACAGAATTCCTCCCAATTTAGTGCACAAACTGTGTCTTTCAATGTGTGCGTGTGTGTGTGTGAGCAATAAAATTACCACCGTGGATCCGCTTTTGTCGAAACCTCGTAAGGCACTGAATTTTTTTGAGGCTATCTGTTAGCTTAAATAGTTCGCATGAAATGTGGCAACAGTGGTGCAACATTCTCGCGTGACAGTTCCACGTAAACAGGAGAGGAGGCAAAATTTGCACCATGTTGCCACATTTCATGCAAACTATTTAAGCTAACAGATAGCCTCAGAAAAATTCAGTGCCTTACGAGGTTTCGACAAAAGCGGATCCACGGTGGTAATTTTATTGCTCACACACACACACGCACACATTGAAAGACACAGTTTGTGCACTAAATTGGGAGGAATTCTGTTCTTATGAAGATTGTAAGGACGGTCACCGGACCAGAATGATTTGGGGCAATGGGCTTGGGACCACATTTATAGGATATTGGCCACACCCGGAGTGGCCAGTGCCCTCGGGAATGTTCTACCGGGGGTACATTAATCGAACCATACGACTTGGGGCAATATGGGTATCAAAATTCATGGTTATTGAAACTGGTAATAAAAATGGGCATTTTGACTGGATTGGCCACACCCGGAGTGGCCAGTGCCCTCGGGAAGGTTCTACCGGGGGGACATTAATCGAACCATACGACTTGGGGCAATATGGGTATCAAAATTCATGGTTTTTTAAACTTGTAATGAAAATGGCCATTTTGACCGGATTGGCCACACCCGGAGTGGCCAGTGCCCTCGGGAAGGTTCTACCGGGGGGACATTATTCGAACCATACGACTTGGGGCAATATAGGTATCAAAATTCATGGTTTTTGAAACTGATAATGAAAATGGCCATTTTGACTGGATTGGCCACACCCGGAGTGGCCAGTGCCCTCGGGAAGGTTCTACCGGGGGGACATTAATCGAACCATACGACTTGGGGCAATATAGGTATCAAAATTCATGGTTTTTAAAACTGATAATGAAAATGGCCATTTTGACTGGATTGGCCACACCCGGAGTGGCCAGTGCCCTCGGGAAGGTTCTACCGGGGGGACATTAATCGAACCATACGACTTGGGGCAATATAGGTATCAAAATTCATGGTTTTTGAAACTGATAATGAAAATGGCCATTTTGACTGGATTGGCCACACCCGGAGTGGCCAGTGCCCTCGGGAAGGTTCTACCGGGGGGACATTAATCGAACCATACGACTTGGGGCATGATGGGTATCAAAATTCATGGTTATTGAAACTGGTAATAAAAATAAGCATTTTGACTAGATTGGCCACACCCGTAGTGGCCAAACCATGAATTTTGATACCCATATTGCCCCAAGTCGTATGGTTCGATTAATGTCCCCCCGGTAGAACCTTCCCGAGGGCACTGGCCACTCCGGGTGTGGCCAATCCAGTCAAAATGGCCATTTTCATTATCAGTTTCAAAAACCATGAATTTTGATACCTATATTGCCCCAAGTCGTATGGTTCGAATAATGTCCCCCCGGTAGAACCTTCCCGAGGGCACTGGCCACTCCGGGTGTGGCCAATTCAGTCAAAATGGCCATTTTCATTATCAGTTTCAAAAACCATGAATTTTGATACCTATATTGCCCCAAGTCGTATGGTTCGAATAATGTCCCCCCGGTAGAACCTTCCCGAGGGCACTGGCCACTCCGGGTGTGGCCAATCCAGTCAAAATGCCCATTTCCATTATCAGTTTCAAAAACCATGAATTTTGATACCTATATTGCCCCAAGTCGTATGGTTCGAATAATGTCCCCCCGGTAGAACCTTCCCGAGGGCACTGGCCACTCCGGGTGTGGCCAATCCAGTCAAAATGCCCATTTTCGTTATCAGTTTCAAAAACCATGAATTTTGATACCTATATTGCCCCAAGTCGTATGGTTCGAATAATGTCCCCCCGGTAGAACCTTCCCGAGGGCACTGGCCACTCCGGGTGTGGCCAATCCAGTCAAAATGCCCATTTTCATTATCAGTTTCAAAAACCATGAATTTTGATACCTATATTGCCCCAAGTCGTATGGTTCGAATAATGTCCCCCCGGTAGAACCTTCCCGAGGGCACTGGCCACTCCGGGTGTGGCCAATCCAGTCAAAATGGCCATTTTCATTATCAGTTTCAAAAACCATGAATTTTGATACCTATATTGCCCCAAGTCGTATGGTTCGAATAATGTCCCCCCGGTAGAACCTTCCCGAGGGCACTGGCCACTCCGGGTGTGGCCAATCCAGTCAAAATGCCCATTTTCATTATCAGTTTCAAAAACCATGAATTTTGATACCTATATTGCCCCAAGTCGTATGGTTCGAATAATGTCCCCCCGGTAGAACCTTCCCGAGGGCACTGGCCACTCCGGGTGTGGCCAATCCAGTCAAAATGCCCATTTTCATTATCAGTTTCAAAAACCATGAATTTTGATACCTATATTGCCCCAAGTCGTATGGTTCGAATAATGTCCCCCCGGTAGAACCTTCCCGAGGGCACTGGCCACTCCGGGTGTGGCCAATCCAGTCAAAATGCCCATTTTCATTATCAGTTTCAAAAACCATGAATTTTGATACCTATATTGCCCCAAGTCGTATGGTTCGAATAATGTCCCCCCGGTAGAACCTTCCCGAGGGCACTGGCCACTCCGGGTGTGGCCAATCCAGTCAAAATGCCCATTTTCATTATCAGTTTCAAAAACCATGAATTTTGATACCTATATTGCCCCAAGTCGTATGGTTCGAATAATGTCCCCCCGGTAGAACCTTCCCGAGGGCACTGGCCACTCCGGGTGTGGCCAATCCAGTCAAAATGCCCATTTCCATTATCAGTTTCAAAAACCATGAATTTCGATACCTATATTGCCCCAAGTCGTATGGTTCGAATAATGTCCCCCCGGTAGAACCTTCCCGAGGGCACTGGCCACTCCGGGTGTGGCCAATCCAGTCAAAATGCCCATTTCCATTATCAGTTTCAAAAACCATGAATTTTGATACCTATATTGCCCCAAGTCGTATGGTTCGAATAATGTCCCCCCGGTAGAACCTTCCCGAGGGCACTGGCCACTCCGGGTGTGGCCAATCCAGTCAAAATGCCCATTTTCATTACCAGTTTCAATAACCATGAATTTTGATACCCATATTGCCCCAAGTCGTATGGTTCGAATAATGTCCCCCCGGTAGAACCTTCCCGAGGGCACTGGCCACTCCGGGTGTGGCCAATCCAGTCAAAATGCCCATTTTCATTATCAGTTTCAAAAACCATGAATTTTGATACCTATATTGCCCCAAGTCGTATGGTTCGAATAATGTCCCCCCGGTAGAACCTTCCCGAGGGCACTGGCCACTCCGGGTGTGGCCAATCCAGTCAAAATGGCCATTTTCATTATCAGTTTCAAAAACCATGAATTTTGATACCTATATTGCCCCAAGTCGTATGGTTCGAATAATGTCCCCCCGGTAGAACCTTCCCGAGGGCACTGGCCACTCCGGGTGTGGCCAATCCAGTCAAAATGCCCATTTTCATTATCAGTTTCAAAAACCATGAATTTTGATACCTATATTGCCCCAAGTCGTATGGTTCGAATAATGTCCCCCCGGTAGAACCTTCCCGAGGGCACTGGCCACTCCGGGTGTGGCCAATCCAGTCAAAATGCCCATTTTCATTATCAGTTTCAAAAACCATGAATTTTGATACCTATATTGCCCCAAGTCGTATGGTTCGAATAATGTCCCCCCGGTAGAACCTTCCCGAGGGCACTGGCCACTCCGGGTGTGGCCAATCCAGTCAAAATGCCCATTTTCATTATCAGTTTCAAAAACCATGAATTTTGATACCTATATTGCCCCAAGTCGTATGGTTCGAATAATGTCCCCCCGGTAGAACCTTCCCGAGGGCACTGGCCACTCCGGGTGTGGCCAATCCAGTCAAAATGCCCATTTTCATTATCAGTTTCAAAAACCATGAATTTTGATACCTATATTGCCCCAAGTCGTATGGTTCGAATAATGTCCCCCCGGTAGAACCTTCCCGAGGGCACTGGCCACTCCGGGTGTGGCCAATCCAGTCAAAATGCCCATTTCCATTATCAGTTTCAAAAACCATGAATTTCGATACCTATATTGCCCCGAGTCGTATGGTTCGAATAATGTCCCCCCGGTAGAACCTTCCCGAGGGCACTGGCCACTCCGGGTGTGGCCAATCCAGTCAAAATGCCCATTTCCATTATCAGTTTCAAAAACCATGAATTTTGATACCTATATTGCCCCAAGTCGTATGGTTCGAATAATGTCCCCCCGGTAGAACCTTCCCGAGGGCACTGGCCACTCCGGGTGTGGCCAATCCAGTCAAAATGCCCATTTTCATTACCAGTTTCAATAACCATGAATTTTGATACCCATATTGCCCCAAGTCGTATGGTTCGATTAATGTCCCCCCGGTAGAACATTCCCGAGGGCACTGGCCACTCCGGGTGTGGCCAATATCCTATAAATGTGGTCCCAAGCCCATTGCCCCAAATCATTCTGGTCCGGTGACCGTCCTTACAATCTTCATAAGAACAGAATTCCTCCCAATTTAGTGCACAAACTGTGTCTTTCAATGTGTGCGTGTGTGTGTGTGAGCAATAAAATTACCACCGTGGATCCGCTTTTGTCGAAACCTCGTAAGGCACTGAATTTTTTTGAGGCTATCTGTTAGCTTAAATAGTTCGCATGAAATGTGGCAACAGTGGTGCAACATTCTCGCGTGACAGTTCCACGTAAACAGGAGAGGAGGCAAAATTTGCACCATGTTGCCACATTTCATGCAAACTATTTAAGCTAACAGATAGCCTCAAAAAAATTCAGTGCCTTACGAGGTTTCGACAAAAGCGGATCCACGGTGGTAATTTTATTGCTCACACACACACACGCACACATTGAAAGACACAGTTTGTGCACTAAATTGGGAGGAATTCTGTTCTTATGAAGATTGTAAGGACGGTCACCGGACCAGAATGATTTGGGGCAATGGGCTTGGGACCACATTTATAGGATATTGGCCACACCCGGAGTGGCCAGTGCCCTCGGGAATGTTCTACCGGGGGGACATTAATCGAACCATACGACTTGGGGCAATATGGGTATCAAAATTCATGGTTATTGAAACTGGTAATAAAAATGGGCATTTTGACTGGATTGGCCACACCCGGAGTGGCCAGTGCCCTCGGGAAGGTTCTACCGGGGGGACATTAATCGAACCATACGACTTGGGGCAATATGGGTATCAAAATTCATGGTTTTTGAAACTGATAATGAAAATGGCAATTTTGACTGGATTGGCCACACCCGGAGTGGCCAGTGCCCTCGGGAAGGTTCTACCGGGGGGACATTAATCGAACCATACGACTTGGGGCAATATAGGTATCAAAATTCATGGTTTTTGAAACTGATAATGAAAATGGCCATTTTGACTGGATTGGCCACACCCGGAGTGGCCAGTGCCCTCGGGAAGGTTCTACCGGGGGGACATTATTCGAACCATACGACTTGGGGCAATATAGGTATCAAAATTCATGGTTTTTGAAACTGATAATGAAAATGGCAATTTTGACTGGATTGGCCACACCCGGAGTGGCCAGTGCCCTCGGGAAGGTTCTACCGGGGGGACATTATTCGAACCATACGACTTGGGGCAATATAGGTATCAAAATTCATGGTTTTTGAAACTGATAATGAAAATGGCCATTTTGACTGGATTGGCCACACCCGGAGTGGCCAGTGCCCTCGGGAAGGTTCTACCGGGGGGACATTAATCGAACCATACGACTTGGGGCAATATGGGTATCAAAATTCATGGTTATTGAAACTGGTAATAAAAATAAGCATTTTGACTAGATTGGCCACACCCGTAGTGGCCAAACCATGAATTTTGATACCCATATTGCCCTAAGTCGTATGGTTCGATTAATGTCCCCCCGGTAGAACCTTCCCGAGGGCACTGGCCACTCCGGGTGTGGCCAATCCGGTCAAAATGGCCATTTTCATTACCAGTTTAAAAAACCATGAATTTTGATACCCATATTGGCCCAAGAACCGTGGTGTAGGGATAAGCGTGATTGCCTCTCACCCAGTCGGCCTGGGTTCGATCCCAAACGGTCCCGGTGGCATTTTTCGAGACGAGATTTGTCTGATCACGCCTTCCGTCGGACGGGAAGTAAATGTTGGCCCCGGACTAACCTAAAAAGGTTAGGTCGTTAGCTCAGTCCAGGTGTTGGAGTCGTCTCCCTGGGTCCTGTCTCGGTGGAGTCGCTGGTAGGCAGTTGGACTAACAATCCAAAGGTCGTCAGTTCGAATCCCGGGGTGGATGGAAGCTAAGGTGTAAAAAGAGGTTTGCAATTGCCTCAACAATCAAGCCTTCGAACACCTAGTTTCGAGTAGGAATCTCGCAATCGAGAACGCCAAGGCAATGCTGTAGAGCGAATAATTTGATTTGATTTTTTGATTGGCCCAAGTCGTATGGTTCGAATAATGTACCCCCGGTAGAACCTTCCCGAGGGCACTGGCCACTCCGGGTGTGGCCAATCCAGTCAAAATGGCCATTTTCATTACCAGTTTCAAAAACCATGAATTTTGATACCCATATTGCCCAAATTTGTATGGTAAATGTTCTCCCTCAGGGCAATGGCCACTCCGGGTGTGGCCAATCCTGCCAAAATGGCCATTTTCATTACCAGTATCAAAAACCATGAATTTTTATACGCATATTGCCCCAAGTCGTATGGTTCCGTAAATGTTCTCCCGGTAGAACCTTCCCTCAGGGCAATGGCCACTCCGGGTGTGGTCAATCCTGCCAAAATGGCCATTTTCATTACCAGTATCAAAAACCATGAATTTTGATACGCATATTGCCCAAATTTGTATGGTTCCGTAAATGTCCTCCCGGTAGAACCTTCCCTCAGGGCAATGGCCACTCCGGGTGTGGCCAATCCTGCCAAAATGGCCATTTTCATCACCAGTATCAAAAACCATGAATTTTGATACCCATATTGCCCAAATTTGTATGGTTCCGTAAATGTCCTCCCGGTAGAATCTTCCCTCAGGGCAATGGCCACTCCGGGTGTGGCCAATCCTGCCAAAATGGCCATTTTCATTACCAGTATCAAAAACCATGAATTTTGATACCCATATTGCCCAAATTTGTATGGTTCCGTAAATGTCCTCCCGGTAGAACCTTCCCTCAGGGCAATGGCCACTCCGGGTGTGGCCAATCCTGCCAAAATGGCCATTTCCATTACCAGTATCAAAAACCATGAATTTTGATACCCATATTGCCCAAATTTGTATGGTTCCGTAAATGTCCTCCCGGTAGAACCTTCCCTCAGGGCAATGGCCACTCCGGGTGTGGCCAATCCTGCCAAAATGGCCATTTTCATCACCAGTATCAAAAACCATGAATTTTGATACGCATATTGCCCCAAGTCGTATGGTTCCGTAAATGTCCTCCCGGTAGAACCTTCCCTCAGGGCACTGGCCGCTCCGGGTGTGGCCAATTTTGCCAAAATGGCCATTTTCATCACCAGTATCAAAAACCATGAATTTTGATACGCATATTGCCCCAAGACGTATGGTTCCGTAAATGTTCTCCCGGTAGAACCTTCCCTCAGGGCAATGGCCACTCCGGGTGTGGCCAATCCTGCCAAAATGGCCATTTTCATTACCAGTATCAAAAACCATGAATTTTGATACCCATATTGCCCAAATTTGTATGGTTCCGTAAATGTCCTCCCGGTAGAACCTTCCCTCAGGGCAATGGCCACTCCGGGTGTGGCCAATCCTGCCAAAATGGCCATTTTCATCACCAGTATCAAAAACCATGAATTTTGATACGCATATTGCCCCAAGTCGTATGGTTCCGTAAATGTCCTCCCGGTAGAACCTTCCCTCAGGGCACTGGCCGCTCCGGGTGTGGCCAATCCTGCCAAAATGGCCATTTTCATTACCAGTATCAAAAACCATGAATTTTGATACCCATATTGCCCAAATTTGTATGGTTCCGTAAATGTCCTCCCGGTAGAACCTTCCCTCAGGGCAATGGCCACTCCGGGTGTGGCCAATCCTGCCAAAATGGCCATTTTCATCACCAGTATCAAAAACCATGAATTTTGATACGCATATTGCCCCAAGTCGTATGGTTCCGTAAATGTCCTCCCGGTAGAACCTTCCCTCAGGGCACTGGCCGCTCCGGGTGTGGCCAATCCTGCCAAAATGGCCATTTTCATTACCAGTATCAAAAACCATGAATTTTGATACCCATATTGCCCAAATTTGTATGGTTCCGTAAATGTCCTCCCGGTAGAACCTTCCCTCAGGGCAATGGCCACTCCGGGTGTGGCCAATCCTGCCAAAATGGCCATTTTCATCACCAGTATCAAAAACCATGAATTTTGATACGCATATTGCCCCAAGTCGTATGGTTCCGTAAATGTCCTCCCGGTAGAACCTTCCCTCAGGGCACTGGCCGCTCCGGGTGTGGCCAATTCTGCCAAAATGGCCATTTTCATCACCAGTATCAAAAACCATGAATTTTGATACGCATATTGCCCCAAGACGTATGGTTCCGTAAATGTTCTCCCGGTAGAACCTTCCCTCAGGGCAATGGCCACTCCGGGTGTGGTCAATCCTGCCAAAATGGCCATTTTCATTACCAGTATCAAAAACCATGAATTTTGATACCCATATTGCCCAAATTTGTATGGTTTCGTAAATGTCCTCCCGGTAGAACCTTCCCTCAGGGCAATGGCCACTACGGGTGTGGCCAATCCTGCCAAAATGGCCATTTTCATCACCAGTATCAAAAACCATGAATTTTGATACCCATATTGCCCAAATTTGTATGGTTCCGTAAATGTCCTCCCGGTAGAATCTTCCCTCAGGGCAATGACCACTCCGGGTGTGGCCAATCCTGCCAAAATGGCCATTTTCATTACCAGTATCAAAAACCATGAATTTTGATACCCATATTGCCCAAATTTGTATGGTTCCGTAAATGTCCTCCCGGTAGAACCTTCCCTCAGGGCAATGGCCACTCCGGGTGTGGCCAATCCTGCCAAAATGGCCATTTTCATCACCAGTATCAAAAACCATGAATTTTGATACGCATATTGCCCCAAGTCGTATGGTTCCGTAAATGTCCTCCCGGTAGAACCTTCCCTCAGGGCACTGGCCGCTCCGGGTGTGGCCAATTCTGCCAAAATGGCCATTTTCATCACCAGTATCAAAAACCATGAATTTTGATACGCATATTGCCCCAAGACGTATGGTTCCGTAAATGTTCTCCCGGTAGAACCTTCCCTCAGGGCAATGGCCACTCCGGGTGTGGCCAATCCTGCCAAAATGGCCATTTTCATTACCAGTATCAAAAACCATGAATTTTGATACCCATATTGCCCAAATTTGTATGGTTCCGTAAATGTCCTCCCGGTAGAACCTTCCCTCAGGGCAATGGCCACTCCGGGTGTGGCCAATCCTGCCAAAATGGCCATTTTCATCACCAGTATCAAAAACCATGAATTTTGATACGCATATTGCCCCAAGTCGTATGGTTCCGTAAATGTCCTCCCGGTAGAACCTTCCCTCAGGGCACTGGCCGCTCCGGGTGTGGCCAATCCTGCCAAAATGGCCATTTTCATTACCAGTATCAAAAACCATGAATTTTGATACCCATATTGCCCAAATTTGTATGGTTCCGTAAATGTCCTCCCGGTAGAACCTTCCCTCAGGGCAATGGCCACTCCGGGTGTGGCCAATCCTGCCAAAATGGCCATTTTCATCACCAGTATCAAAAACCATGAATTTTGATACGCATATTGCCCCAAGTCGTATGGTTCCGTAAATGTCCTCCCGGTAGAACCTTCCCTCAGGGCACTGGCCGCTCCGGGTGTGGCCAATTTTGCCAAAATGGCCATTTTCATCACCAGTATCAAAAACCATGAATTTTGATACGCATATTGCCCCAAGACGTATGGTTCCGTAAATGTTCTCCCGGTAGAACCTTCCCTCAGGGCAATGGCCACTCCGGGTGTGGCCAATCCTGCCAAAATGGCCATTTTCATTACCAGTATCAAAAACCATGAATTTTGATACCCATATTGCCCAAATTTGTATGGTTCCGTAAATGTCCTCCCGGTAGAACCTTCCCTCAGGGCACTGGCCACACCGGGTGTGGCCGATATCCTACCAAATTGTTCCCAATAATTTCGGTATTCCGGTGACCGTTCTGGCTACCGTCAATAACTTCTTGGACCTCCTCTCAAGTTCGTGCACCACCTGCGTGTGTGTGTGAGCAATAAAATTCCCAACGTAAGGTCCGTCTTTGATGAAAGTCTGATGGACACTAAATCCTCCAGAGGCTAACTTTTAGCTTAAATAGTTTTCACGGCATCTACGCAACAGAAACAGAATGTCACGCCGAGGGCTTGCGACGGTAACGCTACATTTTCGAAAAATTTTGCATTGACACCGCAGATAGAGCTTTAAGACAAAGTCCTTTGTCAAAAAAAAACATTTTACATCAAACATCAAACATTTTATAGCTACTTCCAAATGCAAATATGTTTTTTTATCAAAAAATTATTCGAAACTTTTTTGAGACCATATAATCAAGTATTTCTTATAATCATTTAAAACAAATATAACTCTGTTACAAGATATTGCACCAACCTTTGTGACAATTCGAAAAAAACTCGAATTATCAAAATTATTAAAATTAAGGCAGTACGTGGTTTTATTTATTAGCCATCTCGTGAGGAGGAGAGGTACATCACAGTGAGTTTTGTAGAACAAACTAATGATAAAAAAAATTGGTATGTCTGATATTTGGCACCGTGAAAGAAAAGCTCTTTCCCGACATTTTGCGGTGTATACCGAAATGTTTCGTGGGGGGGTCACAGCAATTATTTTTTGATGATTTTTTTTTCGATATTATGGGATATTTCATCAGAAAAGTCGCTGTAAAACGGTGCATGCATGTTGATATCGCTCATATTTCTTATAAATATGTCTTGGGACACTACAACCAAATAAATTTGACCAATATTTGACATCCAATAAAAGATTTATGAACCAAATTTACCAGATTTCTAGCTTTCCTTGAAAAAAAAACGGGAAAATCACTTCAAAATCCAAGCTGGAAACCCCAATACCATTTATTTTAGAAAATTGGGCATATCTCTGCTTACATCAAACCAAAACTGATCCTTTTTATTTAACTTGTTCGTATTGTTATTTAATTTGGTCGTATTGGGGTTTCCAGCTTGGATTTTGGGGTAATTTCAAAGAAAGCTAGAAATCTGGTAAATTTGGTTCGAAAACTTTTTATTGGATGTCAAATATTGGTCAAATATATTTTATGAGAATCTCCCAAGGCATAATTATAAGTATGTTGTGTGATATCAACATAAAAGCACCGATTTTTAGCGACATTTCTGAAGAAACGTCCCAAAAAATCAAAAAAAAAATCAAACCATCCACATTAACGACCCCCGGGTCTTTTGTGGTCTCTTTTGCAAGTTTCTGCTCGAACCTAGGAGTCCGAAGGCTTGAATGGGGAGGGCACCCAAACCTCTTTCTACTCCAAGGAACCTTCCACCCCAGTGTTTGGACTGACGACCTTTGGATTGCGAGTCCAACCGCCGCCAGCGATTCCACCGGAGTAGGCTTGGTTTGGTGTGTTGTTTGTACTTATGGCATGGAGACGACTCCTACACCTGGAATGACTTAACGGCCTAACAACCAAGGCCGGGACCGACATTTTACTTCCTCATCCGATGGAAGGTTGGAGCAGATGGGAATCGAACCCAGAATCATCCGCTTACAAAGCGGACAGCGTAACCATTCGGCCACGCACTGCCACCTCACACACACCACGTCCCATACTATTGAAAAAAAAATCAACGAGAAAAAAGTTGCTCTAGACCCCCCGACGAAATATTTTGGTACACCCCGCAAAATGTCGGAACAGAGCTCTTCTTCCACGGTGCCAAATATCAGACATACCGTGAGTGGGGGTGACTATGGGTCGAAAAACGATAGACCTCTCGTAATTTCTTAATAACAAAAACAATTTAAATAACAGCGAAAATCTGTCAACGTAGATTTGTTCTTAGATATTTTACTAACATTTTCCCAAAATATGGTGGATTTTGATGAACACTACCTTAAATGCCAATAGTTTGAAAATTGACCCAATCTCACCCCTTAGAGGGGGTGACATTGGGTCAAATGAAACTAAAATGATGCTCAAATACAACGATATGGTAAAAACAACTCATCCAACAGTGTTTCTTGTTCGTGGGAATCGTATTGACATGCTACAATGTTTGAAGTGGAGATTTTCAAACATTTGGGTAGTTTTCGAGCAATTCCAACAAAAATATTAGAAAAATTATTTTTCGAGGGGTCGTTTTTGACCAAAAACGTACCTCAACTTTAGACAGCTGCCAAAATAACAAGATTTGTTCTAGGAACGAGATTTTTTCAGCGAAGTCATCTTAAGATGTCCCCTACACAACCCTTTTAACAGAATTCAGTTTCATTGAGAAGAACCTGAGAAATGGTAAAATCCGTAAAAAATCACTTTGACCCAATCTCACCCCCCAGACCCAATGTCACCCCCACTGACGGTACCTAATTTTTTATCATAATGTTCTCGGAAAAATATACCGTGACTTGTATTGAAAATTCTTTTAATAAACGGATGTGCTTGAGCACGTTTGAACTGTGAAAAAAATTATCAAGTTGATTTCAACCCTCTTAAAACGACCCGTTCTTAGCCATCTATAGAAGATCTTTTCTTTCAAGCCGTCGTTGTCGTGCTATCTTGTCGCACGTGCATTTTGAACCAAATTTAGTTAAGACCGCTATTGTGTGCAGCTCTCAATGCCTTGTCTTTTGACCTTCACAGGTCCCTAAAATAGGATTTCAATCCTAAGATATTCAAGATAAACTTCGTGCATTGTTGTCACTCTTCATATGAAACAAGTTTCATTCTTGTCGTGCTATCTTGTCACAGCCTGAAAATTGTTGTAAATGCGATAACTGGCCAAAGGAGTTTCAGGCCAGGGCACGTTTGACACACGAACATGCCCAACTAACGCAAACTTTTGTAATTATAACTCGGAACTCTGGCCACCAAATTTAACCAAACTTTGGGACAACGCACAGAATGGTCAACCTTCACGGAACGTCAAAAAGTGACGTGCGACAAGATAGCACGACAGCATCGAATTCAACCATCTCTTCAAACAAAGAGCAATTTTTCTGGAATGTGTCCAATCTAATGGCGTCCGGAGCGTGACACGCGGAAAACAAAGCAGCAGCGCCAAATATAAATTGTCTTTTAGGATGCTCTATTAAACGGAAACACGTCCACGCTGCCACGCCGGGGAATCCCCTTTTTCGCTGATGAATCCTGACATTTTTATTGCCAACGCAAGCCATATCCGGGGCGCGGAAAAGGACTGCCTTCGAATCTCAGTGTCGGTTGGTCTCTTATTGGGTTCATAAGTAATGGTTATTGCTGATTCGTGACCAGCTCTAAGCATGTGCTGCTGCTGCCTCCTAAGCCACGTGCCATCCATCCAGCAGCAGAGGGGGGGAGCAGCTATAAAATGAAGCTATGAAGCGCTTTTGGCCCACCTTGAGAGCATTTTCATCACCGAGAAAATATCCTCCAGACGACGACTCCGTGCGGAGGCAATAAAAAAAAGTAGCAGTCGTAAATAAATTTGCTCCAATCAAACGAAAATGCCACCGGGACAATTTCCCTCCGAGACTAGGTGACATATAAAAAGACGCACTCCGTATTGGGCTCATTTCGAGCCCACTCTCTTCCCAATCCATCTTGGTGAGGCGAGCTTCAATCGATCAATCAAACGAATATGGGAAAAAACGTAACCGAATTGTCCAATTGTACGCAACATCTGCAAAAGATGAATTCTCATAAAAAACGCATTAGTTTTCCTGAATTCTGATCCGCAAATTAAAAGCTTTAATTATTTTTATTTCTTGTGATTCCCTAGTTAACCAAAATGTCAAAACAGCAAGATCCAAATCAAAAGTGTTCGATAAAGTTATAATTTGGCAAGGGAGTTCCTTGGCCAAATAATTATACCTAGCCGTTTTTTTTTTTTTTTTTTTTTTGTTTGACAACCAAGGTGGACCTATCCTTTATACCCTAGTAACATTTTAGGTTTTAAGTAGGCCATAAAAGCCTATTTAGGCCGTATGAGGGTTTCCAGAACCATGATAAAACCTGTAAGTTTAAAAATGTTGGTCAAAAATTTGCGTTTGTAGCGATTTTTGCAGAAAACACATTTTTCAAAAAATCATATCTCCGGAAGGACTAAACCAATTTCATTTCATCACTTTTCAAAAGATAGTTGATAAGTTGGGGTTTTAATGAAAAATACTTACACATATCATAACACAAAGCTGAATAGACTTACATAATATTACCATATGAAAACTTTGATTGCTCATTTGAATGTCCTGGGACCAATTTGAGTGAAAATCTAATAACAGGATTCTGAGTTATGATATTTTGAACAGAATTATCGGAATTCGGAATTTGAGTAAAATGCACCATGCGTCTTCAGCCGTTTTTTTTTTTTCAAAAATCATGTCTTAAAATTTTGGATATGTTACGATAATTATAGATATGATTTTCATGCTAAAAATTTGAAAAAAAAAATAAAGAAAGAGCTATGACATATGTTTTCATGATTCCATTTCATCAAGTTTATGCGATAAAAAAATAAAAATGTTGATTTTTTGAAAAGTAATTAAAAACGCAATTTTCACAAAAAGAATATTAGTAACCGAACATATTCTTAATCAATCAAGCGTTAATGACAAACGCGAGTATGGTGACGTGGCTTCTTGATAAACATTTCGGAGATTGTAGAGCTCGAAAAATGATTTTTTTGGAATAAATAAATGATTTGAAAATGTAAAATTTCGATCTTATTTTCATTTGTAAACTGTGTAATTCGTTAAAAAGTCTTGCCACCTCCGAAAACATATTGATATTTCTAAATTCGACCTCAAAAAGGTTCAGATTCAGCACACCAGCTTTCAAATGCATTTGGACTAATCAAAATCGAAAAAAGTGGAGCCGAGTACATCGCGACACAAAATTTTGAGAATTTTTTACCACACACGGACATCACTCGAACTCCACGGATTTTTTTTTCTCATAATTCGAGGGTTGGGGATAGATGAGTTCTTTCTAAATGAATCGATAGAGCGTCAAAAATCGATGCAGTGTGATTTTTGAGCTATTTTTCCGAAGAAAATTAGTGATGAATTTTAATATTTACGAAAATGGCAATGATGTCCAGCAGTAATGTAAAACCTATACCTTTCTTTAGTAAGAAAGGCAAAACGTATTTTGCCTTAAGGTCGTAGAAGGTGTCCTTCACTTTTGGGGCAATGACTGTCAATGATGGTTCTGAAATCAGGGTCCAGAAATAGTAAATTGAAATGAAAAAATAATCACGATATGTAAAATGCTTCTACAAACAACACAACTTAAAAAAACAAAAATATTTTCAAAAATTCTTCCATTTTCGTTACCAAACTGATTTTTTTGACATTAGGGGTTTTCTTGTAACCATCTGGACAACAACTCAGATCCACTTGCACACTTCGACAAAATTGTAGGAAATTAAATTTCCTAGAAGAATCTCACACTTGGACAATTTTGGGCGAGACCTGCGCCACCTGGCAGAAAAATACTGAAACGATGTTTTCGCCATACATTTTTTGCGATTTTCCCCATATAAACTTGAACGATAAAAAGCGACCCTTAAACCTTAACCGATTTGGCTCAAAATAGGCAGTTACTCATTATTGCCTAAAAAGTCGAGCCAGGGGGTATTTGTTGAGATTTTCCAAAATTTTCAATTTTTCTTGTCACCCTACTGCGCAGTCATTTCTTTTTTTTGTTATTATTTTAGGACAGAGTTATTCAAAAATGATAAAAATTTCATATGGAACATCGATGCATTTATGGGATTACAGAGCAAAACTCTACACAAGATGATTAGGTATAAAAAAGATTAAAACCACTTCTTAGTGTAGAAGCCAAACAAATACCGATTTTGCAAAGAAATGCTCCATAACGGCTCGTCTCAATCCGTTATCGTGCGGAGGAGAAATAGCTAATCATGCCTGGCACAAATAAATCAAAATGAGTCATAGCATCTTGACACGCCATCTTCTCTGCCGTACAGTCCGATACATCGGAACATCTTCGTTCGTTCAGCATTGAGTATTGATCGCCATCTTCATCATCGTCATCATCATCTGTGTGAGTTCAATTACATTGCAGCAATTTCCTTGGGAAACCGGTGGGGGAAAATGTTTTCCGCTGAGTGAACCAGAGCACCATAGGTACAGTTCACATTAGAAAAGCTCCCTTACTGTACTCCTACTGGGAAAGAGCTCTCGTTTCTTGTTCTTCATCCTCCATCAATGAGGCAAAGAAAGTTGGACCTGTCCCCACCCCCGCTCAATCTCACGTGTTCCACCTCTCCCCTTCCCTCAGACATGCCACATATTCCATTACATAATAGTCGGACGATGGCAATCAATATCCAACTTTATTTTGTCAGAGATGCTGGCTGCTGGATTTGAACGACCCGGACGGAGAGAATAGCAGCATCATTCTGCCTTCAATATTGTTGATACACACAGATAGACACACACACACACACCCACATTGATATAAGACTGTCTGAGCCAAATGGCGTCTGCAGATGCTTGCTTTTCCATAAAATTGATATTTGATTATTCAACATTTTCCCCCGCCACCACCCCCCTTTAAGAAGTCAGTCAAGGAGTTGCGGATGAGAAAGCCATCAGCCAAGAAAACCACTCGAGTAAACACATATTAGTAATATGATTAGAGGGAGAGAGAGCAGAGCCAAGTATGTGCATAGAAACACAATTTTGATCACTTATTTTATTAACTTTTCATGGGAATTATCTGGAATCGAGACGATAATTTAGGTTGAATGATGGGTCCAGAGGAGAAAAAGGTAACTTTTTGAGTGTATTTGGAAAATTTTGTTTTGTTATCGCGTCAAGTTGAGCTAGAAAGCTTTTGACCACGTGCCTGGAAAAGTTTGCTTGATTGATTGACAATGCAGAAGCAAATTGATTGTTGTTGTACCGATATTTGTTGTGCGAAACTTGTTGAACAAAGTATGATCAGATTAACGCGGAGGCAAGTGATTGAGACTACACAGAAAAAAATATTCCTGTAAATTTACATTATTTATCATGTATCAAAAGGTATCATGATAAATGATGTATATTTACATTAGGTTTATTGGAAATGTACATTAGATTCATTGGAAATTTACATTAGTTTTGAAAATTTACATTAGTTTTGGAATTTACATTACTTTTGGAATTTACATTAGTTCAAATCAACTAATTCTGATAGGCCAATGGGAATGAGAAGCTCGACTTGGATTGCAGTAGGAAAAGGGTGTGGCCTATGTTCTATTTTAAAATGATTGAAGCGGGCAGCAAAAGGAATTCGGATTTTAAAAAGTTGTTTCACAGGTAGGGGACGCTTTCTCGTCGACGGCCAAGTGGAATAACGCTGGACTGGAATCGAACGGACGACGGGTAGGATGTTCGGTGTTACTGCTGCTACCCGCTGCCGACTGAGCCATCTTCGCATTTTATAAACGAGTGGCTAAAGCATCAACTTGTTCAGGGCGAGGCTCAGGCAGTGGGCCAGCGAAGTATGAGAGCGATAGAAAGAGAACCAAATATAACTATTTTTAGTTCGGGTAGTTTTGAAGTCAACGTTTGGCAGAAATACATTGGATATATGATTTACATTAAATAGGAATTTACAGGAAGCCGAACACGGGTAGAAATTCATCAGATTTGAGTTTCCATGCTCAACGTTTCCATTAGATTCTTGATTTACATTAGATTTAGATTTACATTGGAATAATTTCCATGACTTTTTACTCTTTACATCATATTTCAACATTACATTGAGTGAGTTTACATAAGAAACAGTAATTACGTGCTGTGTAAATTTACATATTTTTTTCTGTGTATATTTGATCACTATGACAACTTTTATTTCTAACTTTATGGAATTATGTTTGTTTAACTTTAACGCAATACTGACAAATTATATAAATTTTGAACAGACAGACTGTAAACTTCAGACCATTTTGTCACATAACTTTATTTATGGTTATTATAATATCCTATTATAAACACCCCATAGCACAAGAGCAGTTTTTCTTTTCCTTTTCATAATGGCAAAACTCTCCAATTCTGGCGTAAAACTTATAAACTCACTTGGAGCGACTTTTAAGTAGCTGTTTGTTTTTGCCATTTTATAGCCAAACTTGGGTTCATGGGAAAATCCTCCGTTTGTTTCGCTAAAACGCTCTTCGATAATCACATCCACACACATACATAATACACACACATATAAACTCACATAAACATTTTCCATCATTTTCCACGTGCCATGACGAAGAAGAAAGACCAAACTTATTTCAGCTCATGGTTCAAAAATACACACACACACATAGACCATTATGTGCTTTCAACATTTGTGTTGACATAATTCTTGGCAAGAATCTGCTATGAAACGGAAACAGGGCTAAGTCTTCAGCACACATAGCCACACACTCTGATAATCTGAAACTGGAAAAGATAGAAATCATCCGTTTCCATTTGGGTGGACTTTGAAAACGACCGAGTGTCGCCAGCTTTTTTTATCACTCCTGGGGACTCGCTTCAACGTTGAGTGAATGGTGGTGACCTTTCGAAGAGAACGGGGTCAACTAATTAAAACTGTGAAGTATTAAGTTTCTGCTGAAATGCGATGCTATGGTATCAAGTTTTGAAATTAAAAGAAACGAATTCTATCGACACGATTCATCACCAACTCATTAGAGAGATTTTCATGATTCGATATTGCTGATATTTGCCGACATTTTCGATAAACTAGCTAAATGTTTCACTAAAACCAGCAGCTACGCATAATCAAAACAAGTAACTCACTTTTGCAGGTTTGTTTTCGCTAATTGCTGCCAAAAACTCCTGACAGCGGTAAATCTAGCTAAATTGTTTGTTGTTTTAGCGTAATTTTCTGCTACTCTGGAGAAATTCTACTGTACACAGCAAAAAAAGTGGAATTTTGTGAAAAATTTCACTTAAAAAATGTGTAAAAATTTAAAACTGATGAAAATTCACCTGATACTGATGAAAACTCACCAGTTCCGATGTAATATTACACTTTTATTTACACAAAATCTGTCACCATTCCTTGATGAAAATTACCATCATTTTTTTCTGTGAAGTTAAATCCACAATAGATACATTCAAACTGTGTATAGGAGAAAAGGTATTTACAACTGTTTTTCTTCGTATTTTTTTGTCGATCAAATCGAAATTTTAGAAAATAATGTTTGAAAAATTGCTTACAAGACACTAAAATGTTTCCTTGAATGATTCAAATAATTTTACATGCATGAAAAAAGTTATAAAATTTACTTAACAATATTTTTTGAAAAACCTTGAAGATAAAAATTGTAAATAATATTTTATATGGAATTAATGTTAAATGTATTTTTTTCTGATCTTCTATGCTGAAGACTGTTTGAGTCATTCGTACCTTTTTGGTTTCATACAAGTTAATAGCTAATGTTTTATTTATGATAAAAATTTGTCTTTAATCAGCTACGATTGATGATTGGCCCAATATAAAACTTAATGAATGCGAAAACAGGTAGCAACTTTTCTTTTATAATGATTTATAATAATTTTCAACAACTCAGAAATTGGATTATGAAATCACCTGAAACCGGGAAATAAGAGGTTTCCCAAATAAAATATTAAGTTCTTTTTTTTTGCTTTTTGGGTGTTTTCAAATACACCTGACTCAAGGTGGTTTCAAAAACACCTAAAAAGCAAAAAAAAATCGGTTTATTGGGCCTTTCAAAAAACTCAAGTGTTGATAATTTGGCCAATTTGTTTTATTTATGTTTTACAATTATATTGTTTTTACTTAAATGTTGTTATTCAATTCAATTCAATTCAATTCAATTCGGTTTTATTGGTGAATAATCAAGATACAATGAGTTATTTTGAAGTGCATAACAGAGTTTTGGAGTTCCTTACAGCTGTGTGTTGCATCATAATCCATTTAGGAACAATTATTTCTTTAACTAAGGCACTAGCAAGAGTAAGAAAAAACTATAAAAAAAAACTTACAGAAATTGCAAAGGAAAGGGGATAGAGGAAGAGAAAGCTTATATCTAAATCACAGGTAATTTATCCTTTGTAGAAGTGTTTGATCATCAGTTCCCCAAGGGCCAGGAATTGTTCTGCCTTGTTCCGGCAGCTCCGAAACCGCGTCATCATCTCCCCCGCGAGAGCAAAGAACTCCGGCAGGGTGAAGAGATCTTCCCCGGTGACTTCTTGCTGGGCCGTACTGCCGCTACCGGCAGCGACCACGCTGGCGAACGAACGCCCCCAACCAGGAGGGAACGCTGAGTTTTCCGCTGGAACCGTACGCTGTCCAGCTGCAGGAACGGCTGCGCTCGTACTTCGCTGAGGAGGGTGGGACGCTTTCTTCTTCCTCTTTTCCTGCTCCTCGAGGTAGGCCTTGCGCGCGACGCATCCGCGGTAATTGCCGGTATGGTTGCCGTCACAGTTCGCGCACTTTACGCGCGGCTTGGTTTGTTCTGACTTGTCCCCCAAGTCCGCCTTTCGTGGCAGTGCGCACGCCTCCGAGAGGTGTGACTCACCGCACTTCACGCAGCGGGGCCGGAGGTTGCAGCTCCGCGAGCCGTGGCCGAATTTCTGGCAACGGTGGCATTGCGCTACGTCCGTCGGGTTCTTGGTGTAAAACCGCCAATTTACCCAAAAACCGTCCAACGTCTTAGTCCGCCGCAGGTCTTGGATCTTGACGGTGCCGCGGTCGAAATGTTGTTATTAGTGCGTCCATCCCGGGAATTTTCAGGACAAAATTCCCGGGATTTTTCCAAAACCGGGAATTCCCGAAATTGAAAAAAATCTAATTTTGGTCTGGAAATTCAGATTTGGTTATTGAAGTAAATGAAAAGTTGAATACATAGTAATCGATAAGAATTTCATAGCATTAAAATTTGTATTCGGCATAATCAGCATTAATTTGACTTATCAAGGATTTTTTTTTTAAGTTTAGTTTACAGATCCGCTAAATGCTTAGTGCTTTAAATATTTTCTTTTTAATTTTGTTAATTGTTATTAGGTTGGGTACTATATTTACGTTTTTACGTTATTTTAAATTTGAAATAAAAATCATTTTAAATTATTTTTCATCAAACACCGGCAATATTTGTAGGTCAAATCGGGACAAATGTAACTAATTATGACAGCTATTTAAGCCACATTTTTTGCGTATTGTTTTAAATTACTTCGGTTAAAACAAGAATAGAACAAAACTATTAGTACATCGATTTCCAAATTTATAACTTTAAAATCTCCTGTATCTATTCTGATTAGATTAGATTAGATTAAAATCTCCTGTATCTATTCAGACTACATTCTGGATTTTCGCTAGTTGGCGGAAGAAGCTTAAAGATAATTTTCGAAATATGTTTGTAAGTATGGAATTCTAAACATTCATTAGACATTGGTTGGTATCATTTTATTTGTTTTCGCATCTTGTTTTTTTTTACATTTTCAAAGAAATTTTTCAAGCTTTAGTCAATATAAAAAAAATAAATAAAAGAAAAATATTTATAGAAGACTTATATAATTTGAATCACACTGGAATTGAAATTTATAGTTCATTTAAAATCCAAAGCACTACAAAAAACAAAAAAAAGATTTTTTAATTTATTTAAATCTATTTAAAAACTGTCGTCCTTGGTTAAATTGAAGTGTAGATTATTACCAATTAATATTATTGAGCTAATTCTATAACATTAAGCATTAAACATAAAAAATATAATTAAAAGTCAAAGTAGTTATGTCACAGACATAACCGGAATGGCGTAGACTACGTAATGTTTTGATATGTGAACACAGAGTTTTCCATTTCTTAATTTTGATGAATTAGCTAGACGCTTGAAATACATTAACCGAATAAGATCGTGAATGCGATCGGTAAATTCAATCGGACTGTGTACCGGTTGTTGAAACGGAATTTATATACGATTCGAATTGAATTCCGATAGAGTTGACTTTTACTAGAAAGAGCTGGCAAATCTAAAGCGAACAAAACCGCAGCTACCATGTAAACATACTTTGAATGTGTTGATAAATCTTTGACTAGACAACATCGAATGGAGGTAGGAAGAGAAGAACGAAAAACGATTTTTTCGCGAACCGAATGAATGTTTGGTAGCAGAATGAGGGGGAGGGAGAGGGGTTGGGGGCAAGAGCAGCCTCAGAAAGCTGTGCAATCTGTCACCCCCGAAGTCAATCGTGTCAATTCAATTAGAGGAGAGGAAGATATAAGCGTTTGACGGATGACGCAGTATTCCAGGGCCTTCGGCCCGGGTTTTTAGGAGTTGGGGGCGAGAACAGCCTCAGAAAGCTGTGCAGTCCGTCGTCCCCGAAAACCAAAATTTCGTTCCTGAAATTTAAACTGTAATTATTCATTGCGCTGCCTCGCCCTAGGTGGGACGAGGGACGGGGAGTGAGGCAACTTCGAAGAGTTGGGAAGTTTAACAACTAGAATTTGGAAGTTTCACAACCACGGCTTGACCCACGAGAGGCAACTTTTCCGCGAGAAGGCAGCAGGCGCGCGCCCCAACTTGTTGCTGCCTCGTCCCGGGTGGGACGATCCAAACGGTCCGGCCATCGAGAGGCAACTGGCTGACGGTGAAGACGAGAAGGCGATGCGCACTTCTTTTGCAGTTCTGGTCCCTCTCTCTCCTGCTGCTGCTGCTCTGAGTTGAGCTTTCCTGCTGCTGCTGCCGGTCCGTAGTCTGAGACGTGAATGGGCTCTGGCGCGCGTTCTTATAAATGATTTCGGCCCGCTACTTCCCCTCCTTTTTCGCGACCGACACTCGGTCGCGTTGCTCGGATGATTTTCCCCTCAAAATAGGTACTTGACATTCCCGTCCGTGAGTGGGAAGCGCTCATTTTGCTTGCAAAATCTCTGCATTTCGAAAACATTTTAAAACATTCAATTGTTTCAATAGTGAAACTATTTTGCCAACAATGAAAGTTTTATAGCAAATTGCTGAATAATTTTCGAATCGAATGGAACATAAATCGTGTCGATTCGATTAGAGGGAAGGAAGATATAAGCGTTTGACGGATGACGCAGTATTCCAGGGCCTTCGGCCCGGGTTTTTTGGAATGGCACCCCAGTACCTTCGACAAAGACGTAGTCTACGTCAAAACAAAGATTTTATGACTGTTTAAACAATTTCCCGGGATTCCAATTTTTTTCCCCGTTTCCCGGGAAATTCAATACCCGGGAAAATTGGACGCCCTAGTTGTTATGTTCCATTACTTTAGCTTTTGATCAAATGCAATGTTTGATCCATCATTTTGTTGCATATTTAGTGCCTCTCTGATGCAGTTTAACATTTGGTATTTTTTTATTTTGCATTAGGGTAATATACTCATTCTCAGCCCATTTCTCCTATCAGCTTATCAGAACTTTGATAATGAATTATAGCTTTTAGAAATTATTTTTGACTATTTTAAAGTAATAAATAGCTCAAACAAAAGTGAACAAGCAACTTTCTTTTGTTGATGTATCTGGAAATGTTGTTTGAATAGCGGCAAACTGCAAAAGTGACGAAATAGGTCGAAAGGCTTTGTGTGAGGAAAATGGGCATATTTTCCCTAGTTACAGACATTTTAAAATATCCGACGTTCTAAAATCTTCAAACTTTTAGTCCCGATTTGCCCCACTTTCCTAAATCTAAAAGGCTCATATTTGGCAACTTTTGACAATTTATGACAGAATAGTGAAGTCGATGGGTAGTATGCCCTGTTCGTGGATTCCCGGGCAGACGGTAATAACAAAATTCATGCCATTTCAATAACAAATACTGTTAAAATAACAGAAAGTGTTATGGAATCTTCTTGAAAAATCCATTTTTGCATAAGGATTTGTTACCGTTACGACATCAGCAATCCATTTTGCTAACCATCGCTTACGGTTGCAAATAGGAGTAGGGTTTATTGCTATAAATTAACGATTTAACTTGTTAGTAGGGCTTTTTAGAATTAGGGATGTTTGTGTTGTTCTGTTTAAAATGATTTGTTATTCGTTAAAATTAAAAGATTAATTCACAAACATATTACAACAGAGCACAGTTTAGGGATAAAGATCAAATAAAGCACACCTTACTCGCGAACCGAAGGGAACCATATTTGTAAAAACACTATAACAGCACACACGTTGGGGGGGTATACATCGTGACCCAAAAAGGGAGATTGTCCATTGGATTAAGGGCATGCATGGGAGAAGGAAAAGGGAATAAAAGAGGGTTTGCGGCGAGAGCGAGCCAACAATTGGTCTTGGGTTCACTGATTAGGCCTTTTCCACACCAACCACTGAGCGAACCAGATCGTCATCCCGTCATCAAGTGATCGAGTGTTACAAGTCTATACCGCGTTGTAAGAAGTGGAAAAGAAGCTTCCACTGGTGAAGGCAATTGTATCAGGTATAATTTGCAAAGAACTGTAAACCCCAAGTGTGACCCCCAAATTCCTGGCCAGCTCGCTAACCTCTCCCTTCTTACGTGCACGGTTGGTCCCTCAGGGCCCGTAATTACCAATTTGAGTCCACGATAGCACGTTCGTTGGACTACTAGCCCACGCGGTCAAGCACCTTGCCCAGAAGGGCAGACCGGACTCTAGAAGCCGCGCGAACAGCGCCGCCGTCGGATAACCTCGTCCCGCCGCTGGCAGGACGACCGACGTATACCAAGCTGTTGGTGGATCGCTCGCCTAGGGAAACCGCATGTACCTCGGCGACAAAAGCGATCACCCACGAGGTCCAGGTAGCAGCTCGACGACCGACGATTGGCGACAGCACGTACGCCGCCGGTGACACCCAACAACGCCAGTTTCGGCCCCAGCGTAGCCGAAAGACCGCCACGAGTTCCAGCAAGCGGCCTCGAGAAGGCCAAGTTCAGCCGACGACGAAGCGCACGTGGCATCGTGCCCCGTGCACCACAACTCCAGCACCAGGCCGTCCAGATCGCAGAATCGACAGGCCGAGAACGGCCGACTTCGCACCGCACGTGGCCTCCCACCGGCCAACCGCAGACGCCGCCATCTTCAAGAAGCCGCCAGCATGCCCCCCGCAACACACACACACACGCCCACAGTGAGTAAAATAAAAACCGTCTAAAAGTGATTATTACAGGGTTTGTCCTTTTGATTATCCGAGCCGCCTTGCAAATTAGAGCTCCTTGCTTTGAAAACCACGCCAGTCGCGCAAAAGAGGCCCCGAGCCCACCCCTGTCCGGTCGTGGCTCTAAGACCAACCGGCAGGGGCGTCTTAAGGGCCTCCTGGCCCAGAGGGTACGTTGTCCCGTTGTAATAAATGGCGCCCAACTAAAGATAATTAAAGGTAATCAAGAGGTCAAACACAGTTCGCAGCAAGTGTGCTAGGAGGTTTAGGTATTTTTTTTTACGCAATTTTTTGAAGACTCTGTTGAGGGAATGCTGTGTTGGCGCGGTTTCATCAACATTTGCTTTGTTTCAATAGTTGTTGATGATTCAAGGCTGATTGTTAGTGCGCGAACGTTATTGAAAGTTCTCATTGGTTGAATTGAACAGCAAATACCGGGAGAATTACAAGAAAAGTTGATGTTTTTTATAATTACTGGGTCTTGATACACCAACTAAACAGAATATTGAATTATTCAGGATTTACTGTTTTTTTAAAATATTTGTGCTTAGAATGAAGCTTCAAGAAAATTTCACGTTGTAGAAGGATTTTTTTTCTAATTTTGTATATTTTTGTTTCACTTTTGAATATTAGTTCTAATCAAGCATTCTTTCTCTCTTAAATTTCTAGGTTTACAATTTTGTATATATTAAAAAAATCAACATGGAATTGCAAAAGTTATACTACAATATGGATGTGTCTCATTTGGCAATTGATGAAATTGAGCATGAATTGTATATACGGAAAATTTCGTTTAAATCGAATGAACTTGAGAGTACCAAGCGAAGAAGATTGAAGGAAGTAATGAAAAATGAAAGGGAAACAAACAGTTTCAAAGCTTGCAACTCGTGGAGAACGCTTCCCGAGGAAATTACTTTGATAAAATCAAAACTTCTTGTCATAACAGGATTATTGGACAATCCTAAAACACCGGCTCTACAAAGAATAAAATTGAAAACAAAATTAATTCATTACCGAGTGCGTATTTTTTTGGCAACAAAAGCTTTCAGCGCTCACAAATATACTTCGCAGCTTGAAACTTTGGGAAAACAGGCAAGTAAAATTTACGTTACACACTTTCCGGACGAAACAGTATCGGAAGAGGTTCCGGAGAGCCAGGACAAGCTCGATGAGGATGTGGCGAAAGCCCTGGAAGAGGTACGTAACGAGATCGAGATCATGAATGAATCTGTTGTGGGAGTGGATTTAGACAGTGAAAAGGGTTTGGAATCGGTTGGAAATGAGAAGACGGTGGATATTCAAAAAGAGATTCAGGAAGTTGAAGTTCGCAAGAAAAGTCTGCTTGAAATGCTTGAACAGTTTGAAACAACGGAAAATTTTGAAGGAAATAAGGTGATTGAAAATTTGAAGTCATTTGTACAAGAAACTTCTGAACAACAAAAAGCTATGCGGGAACAACAAATTGAGGAAGAAAATCGCAAACTTAAGGAGATTGAGGAAAACATGAACAGAAAAATTAGGTTGGAACAACTTTTGGTGAAACTTAATGATCATTTGAAAATTGCTGAGTCAAAACCACCCAAACAAATTGATTTTCCAAAGAAAACTGATCCTGGCGAAAATCCAAAAAATCGTCAGTTTGATCCGGAATTCGAATTTGATTGGGACTGCTTTTCGCAGTCTTCGAGTGAGGACCGATCGTCCAAAAGTAGCTCAGATATCAGTACTGACGCGAAACGGAAGTACCTGAAACGAGCGAAGAAGAAGAGGAGCGGAAGGGGAAAGTCCAGGTCCAAAGTAAAGGGAAGAAAACACCAAAAGCGAAAAGTTAGTTTTTCTGGGACAAGTGATAGTGTTCAGTCTACTGATAGTGAATCATCTAGCTCTTCAAGCTCTTCCAGCACTTCAAGCACTTCTAGTTCGAGTTCTGATTCTTCGTCAGACTCGAGATCAGCTAGAAGAAAGAACAAAAAGCATAAGAAATCCAAGAAGAAACACTATCATCTTAAACGGATCCCTGTTTCGGAATGGAGACTAAAATACGACGGGAAAGATCAAGGGCGGAAGCTTTCAGAATTTTTGAAGGAAGTTAAGATGCGTCAAAAGGGAGAGAAAATTACGGACAAGCAGTTGTTCCAAAGTGCACTTCATTTATTCTCTGGTCGTGCAAAGGACTGGTTTATGGAGGGTTTTGAAAATAAGGATTTTCGAAAATGGTCGGAACTTAAAAAGGAACTTAAACGTGAATTTTTGCCACCAGATTTGGATTTCCAGACAGAAGTTCAGGCGTCCAATCGACGACAAGCTCGGGGAGAGAAATTTGGAGATTATTTTCGTGATATGCAGAAATTATTTCAATCTATGACCAAACCGATGTCGGACAGTCGTAAATTTGAGATTATTTGGCGCAACATGAGATATGATTATAAAAATGCTCTCACCGCAGCAAGAATTAAATCTTTGTCTAAATTAAAGAAATACGGTCGTATTCTCGACGAAAATAACTGTAACTTGTTTCAAAAACCGGTCGATGCTTCATCCCGACCAAAACAACAATATGTTAATGAGATCATAACTTCTGGAAACCCGAAACAAAAGCAAGGTTCCAACAATTCTTACAGCAATTCCAAAGTTTTCAACAAAACAAAACCGAAAGCGGGTGGAAAAGAGGAAGAAGAAAAGTTCGAGCGCTATAACCAGGAAAAGGGAGGAAAGTTTAAACCAAGGGATAAAGAAGAAGCTGATGCAATGGAAGGGACAGCGGCAGGCACGATGCAAGCATTGGTTGACCGATACAAGCGTCCACCGCTAGGAACATGCTATAATTGTGGTCGTCATGGACATCATTATTCTGATTGTTCGAACAAGCGTGGGAATTTTTGTCGTATTTGTGGTTTTCCTGACGTACACACCACCAAATGCCTTTTCTGTCAAAAAAACGGACAGAATTCAGCCTGAAGAGGCAGGTTGGATCTGACACTGAAAATCCTCCTAATTCCGAGATAGTCACACAAGAAATGTTGTCAAGTGGGTTTAGAATGTTTTCAGATGACGATTATTGCTCGGAGAAAAATGTAGAGGAATTGTTTATCAGACTAGAGGGGGATAATCGGCCATTTGCAAAAGTATGCGTTCTAGGAAGAGAATTGATTGGGCTATTGGATAGTGGAGCGCAAAGGACAGTGTTAGGGTATGGGTGCAAAAAGCTTTTGAGGGAGTGGAAATTAAAAATTTTCCCCGCGGAGATCGCCTTGAAGACTGCTTCGGGATCGCAAGTGGAGGTAGAAGGTTGCGTTCATTTACCTGTAACGTTCAACAATGAAAACAAGATTATTTCAGCCCTCGTGGCACCAAAATTGAAACAGAAGTTGATTTTAGGGTATGATGACTTCTGGAAGGCGTTCAGAATTCAGCCCGGAGTTCAATCAATAGGTTGTATTGAAAAGGTAGATTTAACAAATATTTCGAGGGTTGATGAAATTTGCACGGAAGACGAACAAGAAGAGGAGATAGTCGAGATTCTCAATGACTTGCAAAAGTCCCAATTAGAGTCAATAAAAGGGTTGTTTAAAGTTGCAGTTGATGGGGAGACACTTGAAACTACTCCTCTGATCACGCACAAAATTGATCTCAAACCAGAATTTGTCAATGCACCACCCGTCAGAATAAACCCATATCCAACATCACCTGAACTCCAAAAGAAGATTAATCACGAACTTGATAATATGATTAAACTGCAAGTGATCGAGCCTAGTAGGAGTGACTGGTCTTTAAGCACAGTGCCGGTAATCAAACCTACGGGAGAAGTGCGTCTTTGTTTGGACGCCCGTCGTTTGAATGATCGGACAGTGAGAGACGCTTACCCCCTCCCACACCAAGATCGGATATTGAGCAGACTGGGTTCATGTAAATTCTTATCAACGATTGATTTAACAAAAGCATTTCTACAAATACCACTGGACCCAGCCTCGCGAAAATATACTGCTTTCTCGGTGTTGGGACGGGGATTGTTTCAGTTCTGCCGGCTCCCGTTCGGTCTAGTAAATAGCCCAGCGACCTTGGCTCGCTTGATGGACGGAGTGCTGGGGTTTGGGGAACTGGAACCGAACGTATTCGTTTACCTCGACGATATCGTCGTGGTAAGTGAAACGTTCGAAGCGCATCTCTCACTGCTGTCCGAAGTAGCACGACGTTTGAAACTAGCTAATCTTTCGATAAATATCAACAAGTCTAAATTTTGTGTGAGTGAGCTTCCTTATCTGGGTTACATACTCACACCAGAAGGATTGCGTCCCAACCCAGAGAGAATAGAGGCAATTTTGAACTACGAGCGACCAAACTCTCTGCGCTCATTGCGGCGATTTTTGGGAATGGCGAATTATTATCGTCGCTTTATTCCCCATTTCAGTGAGATGTCAGCAGCATTAACCGATCTTCTCAAGAAGAAGCCCAAATCCCTTATTTGGAACCCAAGGGCGGAAACGTCGTTTTTGAAATTAAAAGAGAGCCTTATCGCAGCACCTGTCCTCGCGAACCCAAATTTTGACTTGCCCTTTCAGATTCAATGTGACGCGAGTGATACTGCGATAGCGGCGATTCTCACACAAGAACCCTTCGATGGAGAGAGAGTGGTAGCTTATTTTTCTCAAAAGCTCTCTCCCGCGCAACAAGCTTACGCCGCATCTGAAAAAGAAGGTTTGGCTGTGTTATCAGCAATTGAAAAATTTCGTCCATATATTGAAGGAACACATTTTATTGTCGTGACAGATGCCTCAGCACTCACGCACATAATGAAAGGAAAGTGGCGAACCTCATCTAGATTGAGTCGATGGAGCATAGAATTACAAGGTTATGATCTGGAAATTCGACACCGGCGCGGAAAGGACAATGTTATCCCTGATGCATTGTCGCGCTCGTTGGAGATTTCTTTGCTAGAAGAAGATGGAGACGCATGGTATTCCATGATGTACAACAAAGTACTTGCGTCTCCAGATGAACATATTGATTTCAAAATAGAGGAGGGAAAGCTTTTTAAGTTCATTCCTGCGCAAACCGAAGTGCTCGATTATAGATTCGAGTGGAAATTATGCGTACCAGAGAGGATGAGAGAGGATATTCTACGAAAAGAGCACGACGAGTCTTTGCACGTCGGATATGAGAAACTTTTGGAGAAATTGAGAGCTAGATATTTTTGGCCAAAGTTAGCATTTTCGGCTCGCAAATACATAGAAAAATGCAGAATTTGTAAGGAATGCAAACCCACAAATACATCACAACACCCAACAATGGGGACCGCGCGTTTAGCTACAAAGCCTTTTCAAATACTTGCAATTGATTTTATCCAGTCGCTTCCGAGGTCTAAAACGGGAAACATGCACTTACTGGTTCTATTAGATTTGTTCTCGAAGTGGACCGTTTTGGTTCCCGTGAAAAAAATCTGTGCCAGTTTGGTTGTAAAGATACTTGAGGAACAATGGTTTCGTCGCTACTCAGTGCCCGAGATTCTGATAAGCGATAATGCGACCAGCTTCCACAGTAACGAATTTAAAGATTTTTTGCAAAAGTATCAGGTGCAGCATTGGGCCAATTCCAGACATCATAGTCAGGCCAATCCTGTTGAGCGCCTGAACCGAAGCATTAATGCTTTAATTCGAACGTATGTCAAACAGGACCAGCGTCTCTGGGATAGCAAGATTTCACAAGTTGAGTACACGATCAATAACACGTGGCACTCTTCTACGGGATTTACGCCGTATAAAATATTGTATGGGCATGAAATAATTTCCACAGGAGAGGAGCATCGGCGAGATGCAGATGCGTCCGAAATATCTGATAATGAAAGAATTGAAACAAAGTTAAAAGTTGATCGTAATATTTATGATTTGGTTTACAAAAATCTAGTAAAAGCACACGAGAAGAGCGAAAGAGCGTACAATCTTCGGTTCCGCAAGCCTGCCCCGGTGTACCAGGTGGGACAGAAGGTTTTTAAGAGGAATTTTGCACTTTCTTCGGCTGGTGACGCCTACAACGCCAAACTGGGTGCGATGTACGTTCCGTGTACAATCGTGTCAAGGCGGGGCACCAGTTCGTATGAATTGATTGATGAGCACGGTAAAAATTTGGGTATTTTCTCGGCAGCAGATCTCAAACCGGGAAATCCAGAGTAAGAAGAGCGAAAAGAATGCATTTTAAAACAATTTTTGCGTTGTTTTGTTGAAAAATGTAACATTTTACAAGTTTTAGAGCGTTTTTTGTGCTATTGTTTAGAACCACGTTGTGTCAGCAATAGTTTGTTAAAAATGTCTGATCATGATCAATCCTTTTGTCTGAAATAGAAATAATTAGAAAGAGAAAGATAATGCAAGTTTGATGATTGTTTTTTGTTTGAAAAGCCTTTTCAGGTTGAACGTCTCAGTGGAAAGGAGAATATAATTATAACAATGTATGATGAATTCTAGCGAGGCAGAAGTAAAATACAAGCAAAACAGATTAATGATAACAATAAAGGAAAGTGAAATGCTTGTAATTGCTGTGTGTAGAAATTTTTGACTAGTCATTTCTACCCTGCTGTGCAAAGATATTCTAAATTGATAAACTGAGTACACAAGAAAAACCCCATTTCCGATTTCCATGTTAAAGGAAAAGCTTAAAACACATTCGAATCACAACATTGGGAAAATTTGCGGTAGTTCCTGAGAGAGAACGATCTTCTCTTCCTCAGAATGGTTTTCTGTTCTGGAATAGTGGGAGTAGAAAAGATCTAGTAATTGTTTTGAATAGTAAATTCGTTGAAAAATATATTTTCTTATTATAAGATTAAACTATTTGCTGATTCGACGAACGAATGTCAATTTTTGGTAAAGCCTAGTATATCGTTACCTGGCTGCTTCCCTGAGTCAGTCTTGATTCAGCTGTAGCTGTGTAAAAAAATTAATAAATATTTATAATATTTTTAATTTTTTTGGGGAGGAGTAGATGGTAGTGTTACCGTTACGACATCAGCAATCCATTTTGCTAACCATCGCTTACGGTTGCAAATAGGAGTAGGGTTTATTGCTATAAATTAACGATTTAACTTGTTAGTAGGGCTTTTTAGAATTAGGGATGTTTGTGTTGTTTTGTTTAAAATGATTTGTTATTCGTTAAAATTAAAAGATTAATTCACAAACATATTACAACAGAGCACAGTTTAGGGATAAAGATCAAATAAAGCACACCTTACTCGCGAACCGAAGGGAACCATATTTGTAAAAACACTATAACAGCACACACGTTGGGGGGGTATACATCGTGACCCAAAAAGGGAGATTGTCCATTGGATTAAGGGCATGCATGGGAGAAGGAAAAGGGAATAAAAGAGGGTTTGCGGCGAGAGCGAGCCAACAATTGGTCTTGGGTTCACTGATTAGGCCTTTTCCACACCAACCACTGAGCGAACCAGATCGTCATCCCGTCATCAAGTGATCGAGTGTTACAAGTCTATACCGCGTTGTAAGAAGTGGAAAAGAAGCTTCCACTGGTGAAGGCAATTGTATCAGGTATAATTTGCAAAGAACTGTAAACCCCAAGTGTGACCCCCAAATTCCTGGCAAGCTCGCTAACCTCTCCCTTCTTACGTGCACGGTTGGTCCCTCAGGGCCCGTAATTACCAATTTGAGTCCACGATAGCACGTTCGTTGGACTACTAGCCCACGCGGTCAAGCACCTTGCCCAGAAGGGCAGACCGGACTCTAGAAGCCGCGCGAACAGCGCCGCCGTCGGATAACCTCGTCCCGCCGCTGGCAGGACGACCGACGTATACCAAGCTGTTGGTGGATCGCTCGCCTAGGGAAACCGCATGTACCTCGGCGACAAAAGCGATCACCCACGAGGTCCAGGTAGCAGCTCGACGACCGACGATTGGCGACAGCACGTACGCCGCCGGTGACACCCAACAACGCCAGTTTCGGCCCCAGCGTAGCCGAAAGACCGCCACGAGTTCCAGCAAGCGGCCTCGAGAAGGCCAAGTTCAGCCGACGACGAAGCGCACGTGGCATCGTGCACCGTGCACCACAACTCCAGCACCAGGCCGTCCAGATCGCAGAATCGACAGGCCGAGAACGGCCGACTTCGCACCGCACGTGGCCTCCCACCGGCCAACCGCAGACGCCGCCATCTTCAAGAAGCCGCCAGCATGCCCCCCGCAACACACACACACACGCCCACAGTGAGTAAAATAAAAACCGTCTAAAAGTGATTATTACAGGGTTTGTCCTTTTGATTATCCGAGCCGCCTTGCAAATTAGAGCTCCTTGCTTTGAAAACCACGCCAGTCGCGCAAAAGAGGCCCCGAGCCCACCCCTGTCCGGTCGTGGCTCTAAGACCAACCGGCAGGGGCGTCTTAAGGGCCTCCTGGCCCAGAGGGTACGTTGTCCCGTTGTAATAGATTTAATAATTATTTATGTTATCATAACACAATTTGTTATTGGTCCGATATTGGTTGAAAGGCAAAACCACTTGAGTTTTCTTCTTTTTTTTTTTTGTATGGTCAATTGTCTACGAGGGGGTGGATTTGAGACTTCCAAGAAAGTGTCCACGTGGTATATGGATGGTCGCTTGAAAAATGTGCTTTCAAAAAAAGAGTTTTGGAATCACTCTAAAAAATACAAAATTTGGTCAACAATATGATTCTTCATGCTGTTTTGTCTGTTACATCTCTTTAGATTTTTGCCCACAGAATTTAGTCAATTCGTCAAAATACTGATTTTTTTGTTTTTATTTAGTTAATCAAAAAAAAAGGAATCTATACCAATTAATATTTTGGATAATTATTTAAAAAAATTAGAATTATAAAATTAATAAAAATAAAAAAACATGATTTCAGAAAAAAAAACGATACCATTATCCAGTAGCGCCGCTAATAATATAGTGTGATGAATAAAAGTTGGAATTATGTTGTGGGGTTTCGCTCCCCGTGGGAGACATATTTAATTAACTTTTCTGTCAACTCGTTTAAAATGTGTGCTAAATTATGCACAAAAAAGGGCCGGATTATGGGGTGGCGCGGTTTAACAAACCAGAGTTTTTTTTTCTAGCTTGTTGGCAACACGAAACGCGTAATGGCTTTTTGGTCAACTTTTAACAACAACAACAACAAAAAAGGGTTTTGAGTAGTTGTTGATTTAGTTTGCTGGACAAAATGTCCGGTTGAGTGTTTTTATTGCATCAGCCAATGTGTGCTGGAATGAGTGTAAGTTTATGATATGTTTTATTCATAAATTTGTGAATTATATATTTGTGTAAAAGCAAAGAACGACAATGTATAGAAAAGCTCATCAGGTGAAATGCATCCATCAACTCGAGAGAATGAAAATAAGAAAAATGAGGTGAAGAAGGGAAACCCAGTATCACTGCAAATGAATCCATTCATGAGTGCATGTTGGTTGAGGAGAACACAATGATGAATGAGTATGGGTTTCTTCGCTTTATTATTGCGTTGTTGTTGTTTTTGTGGTGAGGGCAAACAACACCAACCCAAGACCAGAAGCAGCAGTCTGTTCGTGATGTTCAGCTGATGGTTTTTGTGTGGTTTCTTGTCAGTTTTACTTGTAAAGCTGTGTCTGTGTTTTTCTAGAAGTGATTGTTGATGCGTTGTTGGAAGATAACGAAGCTTAAAAATCTGATTGTGAATCTTGTTTTTAAATACATAAGTCATGTAATAATAGCAAAATTGCATTTCGAGGTCTACGTTTTAGTTACAGAATACTCACTAATAACTGGTGAAACCGTATTTTTTCTTAAAATGTTGTTTCTCAGCAAGAATACGTAAATTTTTTAATGTTTTTATACCAATTTTATGAGATATAAAACAGATTATAAAATTTCCAAAAAACTGGCCAATTTCATAAAATTTTGCAATTTCGAAAAAATATATTCTAACATTTAAAAAAAAAGCCCAATATCTGTGACGTTTTGTTTAACATCTGCTCGTACACAAAAACTCAAGAGTTTCAAATTATGGTTTTTCTGTTCATACATTATTGAGAACCTTTGCAAGTTCTTTTGCAGGATGGAACCCAAACCTTAGCAAAGAATGCAATAAATGACTCTGTGGGTGATTTTGAATTCCGACTTTTTCCCCCATATCATTCGTGCTTTCTTACGATTTCCACAGCGGAAATTGACCCGCTGCTGTATGAACTGGACTTTGTCACGGCAATAGAAGAATCGAATTCCATTTTTAACCAGTCCAACTCTTCCTGAATTGAGAGGAAAGAGGGCCGGGGATAACAAATTCGGCATGGATTTGTCACATTCCGTCACGATTTCAAATCTCAGTCCAGTGGCCTACATTTCTTCCTTGGTGGAATTGTTCGTGTCGGATGCAGATGCCATGGCAAAACCTGGAACCGGAATCGGTAGCAGATTTTCTTGCTGCTCGTTTCCGCAGTGGAACACGCTCTCGTAAAATAAATTTATGTGCAATGAACTGTCAATAATTTATTCCTTCATCCCTGGTTTTGTGCCGGCGAGGAACGAAGTTGGATGACATTTTTTCTTCTTTTCTCATTCTTCTTCTTCTTCTTTTTGCTTCGGATGCTGCCGTTGTTGTACTGCCTCTGTCGTTTCCTGTTTTGTGTGCGAGTCTGTGGATCGAGTTGAGTCGACGTTGTAGTTGGTTCGTGACCAAACTAAGCGACCAGTTTTTGTGTGTGTCGACAACTCACCGGCATGATGTAAGGATCACGGTGAAAATTTCGGTTTAAAGAAGTTCTCTACAAAATATTTTTTTCTGAAAGTTACAATTTGTTGTATTCAATAACATTTTTTAAAACTTGTACGTTGACAATGTATTTATTAAAAAAAAGTAAACGAGTTATTCATATTTCAAAAACGTTACTTAATCCACCGTAGGGTGGTTGATGCTTTCCTCACAATGACATAATTTTGGTTATGGTAAAATAAAAATCCAGATTTTTTTTTAAAGGTCGAATAAACTATTGTGTTTCATATGTTTATAGGACCTAATCAAAAAAAAATCTTGAAATGTTCATATAAATGATACGGTTAGCAGATTTTCAATCTTATAGTATAATTTGAAAGGCCTTTTAATTATCCAACAAAAAATGGATCGCATTATCGATCCTGATATTGCTTCTATCGAAATATCTGTGATCCGATCTTCAGAAAGTGTATAAATAACACTTAAGTGCTCATAACTTTGTATAGGGTTATCAGATCTTCGATGTTTTAGGCTCATTTGAAAGGTCTTTCAACTATATAACTAACGACAGGTCGCATGATGGACCCGAATACCATTTTCATCCAAAAAAAGTTTAAATAGCATTTAAGTGCTAATAACTTTAGATAGGGTTAACAGATCTTCGTTGTTTTAGGCTCATTTGAAAGGCCTTTCAATTATCTAACAAACGATGGGTCGCATGATGGACACCATTTTCATCGAAATATCTTAGTCCGGCCTCCAAAAAGTATTTAAATAACACTTAAGTGCTAATAACATTTGATAGGGTTATCAGAACTTCAGTTTTGGGCTCGTTGGTAAGGTCTTTTAAATACCTTTCTAAAAATGTATAGCATGACGTGGTTCTCACAAAAACCACCCTTTTAACGATCTTCCGGACTTTCCTCAAAATGGTTTTTTCAGCGTAACTTTTGAAGTACTTTACTAAACTTGCTGATTTGAAATAGAGACTCATGGGACCCCAAGACGGATCGGATTAGACCAAAACAGTCAAAATCCGTGAAGTCAATCCGGAGATAGTCGAGTGACAATTTTTTGTCCACCCACCTACACACATCCACACAGATATTTGCTCAGAACATGATTCTGAGTCGATAGGTATACGTGAAGGTGGGTCTACGAGGTTGCATTAAGAAGTTCATTTTTTAAGTGATTTTATAGCCTTTCCTTAGTAAGGTGAGGAAGGCAAAAAAGTCATGTTACATTAAATCATGAGAAGGAATTTTCTGATCGATGAATTCGACCTAGCCGTTGTTTATGATAAGGTTAGGCTCAGACAAAATAATTACAGTGAACAAAATCCGATTGAATATGTATCACAAAAAAATACAAAAATACAATACAAAAAATACATTATTGTTGTTGTTTGTTGTTTGTTGTTTGTTGTTTGTTGTTTGTTGTTTGTTGTTTGTTGTTTGTTGTTTGTTGTTTGTTGTTTGTTGTTTGTTGTTTGTTGTTTGTTGTTTGTTGTTTGTTGTTTGTTGTTTGTTGTTTGTTGTTTGTTGTTTGTTGTTTGTTGTTTGTTGTTTGTTGTTTGTTGTTTGTTGTTTGTTGTTTGTTGTTTGTTGTTTGTTGTTTGTTGTTTGTTGTTTGTTGTTTGTTGTTTGTTGTTTGTTGTTTGTTGTTTGTTGTTTGTTGTTTGTTGTTTGTTGTTTGTTGTTTGTTGTTTGTTGTTTGTTGTTTGTTGTTTGTTGTTTGTTGTTTGTTGTTTGTTGTTTGTTGTTTGTTGTTTGTTGTTTGTTGTTTGTTGTTTGTTGTTTGTTGTTTGTTGTTTGTTGTTTGTTGTTTGTTGTTTGTTGTTTGTTGTTTGTTGTTTGTTGTTTGTTGTTTGTTGTTTGTTGTTTGTTGTTTGTTGTTTGTTGTTTGTTGTTTGTTGTTTGTTGTTTGTTGTTTGTTGTTTGTTGTTTGTTGTTTGTTGTTTGTTGTTTGTTGTTTGTTGTTTGTTGTTTGTTGTTTGTTGTTTGTTGTTTGTTGTTTGTTGTTTGTTGTTTGTTGTTTGTTGTTTGTTGTTTGTTGTTTGTTGTTTGTTGTTTGTTGTTTGTTGTTTGTTGTTTGTTGTTTGTTGTTTGTTGTTTGTTGTTTGTTGTTTGTTGTTTGTTGTTTGTTGTTTGTTGTTTGTTGTTTGTTGTTTGTTGTTTGTTGTTTGTTGTTTGTTGTTTGTTGTTTGTTGTTTGTTGTTTGTTGTTTGTTGTTTGTTGTTTGTTGTTTGTTGTTTGTTGTTTGTTGTTTGTTGTTTGTTGTTTGTTGTTTGTTGTTTGTTGTTTGTTGTTTGTTGTTTGTTGTTTGTTGTTTGTTGTTTGTTGTTTGTTGTTTTTTGTTTGTTGTTTGTTGTTTGTTGTTTGTTGTTTGTTGTTTGTTGTTTGTTGTTTGTTGTTTGTTGTTTGTTGTTTGTTGTTTGTTGTTTGTTGTTTGTTGTTTGATTTCTTTAAAAACATTTTGAAAGAATAGTGGTTGCATGAAATAAAATAAAAGTTGCAATGGCCTTTGGGTAATTCTCCGCCAACTCACACAGCAGTTGCCCCGACCCCTCTTCGATTTGCGTGAAACTTTGTCCTAAGGTGTAACTTTTGTCCCTGATCAAGAATCCAAGGTCCGTTTTTTGATATCTCGTGACGGAGGGGCGGTATGACCCCTTCCATTTTTGAACATGCGAAAAAAGAGGTGTTTTTCAATAATTTGCAGCCTGAAACGGTGATGAGATAGAAATTTGGTGTCAAAGGGACTTTTATGTAAAATTAGACGCCCGATTTGATGGCGTGCTCAGAATTCCGAAAAAACGTATTTTTCATCGAAAAAAACACTAAAAAAGTTTTAAAAATTCTCCCATTTTCCGTTATTCGACTGTAAAAAATTTTGGAACATGTCATTTTATGGGAAATTTAATGTTCTTTTCGAATCTACATTGACCCAGAAGGGTCATTTTTTCATTTAGAACAAAAATTTTCATTTTAAAATTTTGTGTTTTTTCTAACTTTGCAGGGTTATTTTTTAGAGTGTAACAATATTCTACAAAGTTGTAGAGCAGTGTTTTTTTCGATGAAAAATACGTTTTTTCGGAATTCTGAGTACGCCATCAAATCGGGCGTCTAATTTTACATAAAAGTCCCTTTGACACAAAATTTCTATCTCATCACCGTTTCAGGCTGCAAATTATTGAAAAACACCTCTTTTTTCGCATGTTCAAAAATGGAAGGGGTCGTACCGCCCCTCCGTCACGAGATATCAAAAAACGGACCTCGGATTCGTGATCAGGGACAAAAGTTACCCCTTAGGACAAAGTTTCACGCAAATCGAAGAGGGGTCGGGGCAACTTTTCCCGATTTCGTGTGAGTTGGTAGAGAATTACCCCTTTACAAACATCGTTCAATATGTTCGAAGCAGCTTTCATAAGTTATACAATAAAATCCGTAATTTATAAACGTATTCATTTAGTCTCTTGATGTTAGATAAAATTTTAATGAAGGGAGACAAAACAGAAAAAACATTCCATCAGTAGTTTTAATATAAAATAGATTGTTGTTTTTCCAGGGTGCACTTTATTCGTCATGATTTCCAGATCTGAAGAGAGGCACAAAGGGTGGAGAGCATCAATTCAGCTGAAACCAAGCGAAATACACCGAACAGGTTCACGTGTTGTGTCTCGTCGCAATGGCATCATCGAGGGTTGTTCGCATCCTTGTACGTACTCTGTCACTGTTGGTTGGTTGGCACGTGTGCAAGGAGCAACTGAAATAATTCAGAACGCACCAAGATTCATGATGGGTACACGTTCGACAAAAAGCACACACTCGTTGACTCACTGAAACAGAAAATGTCACGAGGAGGCAAATTTAGGGAGAGTTTGCTTGAAATTTACCGAAAAAAAATTGTTTTTCTCAATAGTCATTTCTTGAAAAATAATAAAGATGCCAAAAATTGATATAATCTCAAGATTTCCACTATCCCCTATAAAAGGAATCTGTCAGGATGCGTGAATTCTCCTTACACAGTATACTTCAGTACACGTATAGTAGTACACTGTGTAGGTAGTATACCACCCATCGGATGTGTCGTTAGCTTTCACCGGTTTGTGTTCCGGTTGATTTTACTCTTTCTACATACCACCAAGATGCAGCACATTCTGACGAGCAACTCCCACGACTGATTGATGATGGTGACACACTTTCCTGTGCAGAACAATCATCACGGTGATAAGAAATCCGATTCTATTTTGTCTCTACCATAAAAAGGATATGGTGATGAAAAATTTCATGAAATTTTACCTCTATTGTTTGAATTTACTTCTTTTATGTGTAGTTTAACTGTTATAATAAAAAAAAAACTAGGAATGACAACGTAGAAAGGTAAGTTAGCATTACCAAAATTTACAAATTCTACTTTTTTACTGTTTTAAACGGATTTTCTTACTATTGTAATTTTCAATTCATCCAAAATTTATGTTTTTATTTTCTGAGACACTATTTCAAGGGTTGAATAATTTGGTTTAAATAAAACACAAAGCACTCACTTCCCTTGGTGTTTACCCCTGTTCGAGCAGAGCAAAACTTACCTGCTACCATACATTAAATCAGCTCCGTTAAAAACTGTAAAAAGGTTCAACTCCCAAGTCCCAGTCCCAATTCCAGTTGATGACATGAAAGCCAATTTCGGGAAATTAAAAATGTATGCCACTATTAAATATGAATGAGCTCCTGGCACTGGCTGGCCAACCAGGAGAAAACGGCCACTTGGCTTTCTGCTGACCTCGGACCACTCCGGGAGCACCTCCAAAGGGCCAAGGCCAGCAGCAGCAGCACCAACCGGTCCGGTCAATGTCGGATGATGGTCCACGGCAGGTTGCTGGTTCCAGGAATGAGTGAATGTGGAAAAACATTGGAAAGAGGCGAAACATAAATACGGAATGAACGCAAACAAATACAATCCATGGGGTTTCTGTTTGTGTTGGTTGAGTTCGAGGAAATATCGGAAAAACAGTCCGAGCAGGGTCGGATGACCACCGTACAGGTGGGGGAATGTTTGTCTAAAGGTAGCTTCCATCACTGGTACGAGGGGGAATTTTCGTGTCAGTAATTAGCGTTTCTTGGAATAAATCTCTCGTAGCAGGTAGCTTGCTACATAATCTGATTTTGAAATGATGATGGACGGAGTAACATCAATATTGTTTTTCTTTGAGCTGTTTTTTTTTGTATGAATGAATTCTATAACAAATTCTATAACTGCTTCAACTGTAACAAGTAGTTTTAAATATTTTTTTTTATTTTTTTATTGAGGAATTAGTGTAACACAAAAATTGATTGTACTGAATAAACAATTAACAACAAGAATATTTGATGATTTTTTGGTTTTCTCAGTCAAATAAACAAAATTCAAACGATTTGTTGTTTGAAAATGCCCGACGAAAGAAACACACATTAAAAATGCTCATCAAAACAAAAGTGGACATACCTACTTATAGTCTAATCGTTTCGTTAAAAACGTTTCTTGCAAACGGAAGGACATGGAAATTATGGTTTGTTGGTGGTGCTGTCAAGACATAAACATTCCAACTCCCCAGCCCTCAAAAGTTGGAACGGAAAATTCTACTCGCTGGTTCTCGATTTTTTTAAAAATGGGTAATTCTCCGCCAACTCACTCAGCAGTTGCCCCGATCCCTCCTCGATTTGCGTGAAACTTTGTCCTAAGCCCAAGCAGGGGTAAATAACACGGGAATACTAAATTTTGGTATTACTTAGGCAAATAACAGGGACCAAAATGTGCTCTTGGTTGCCCAGTAATAGATGGTAAAATACCATAAAATCATACCAAAGTCTTGTATGTGGAAGGGCACAACAATACCAAACTATGTTATTCCAAGGGTAAAATAATACCTCAAATTAAACCATTGCCCTTGGAAAATCAGATTTTGGTATTCCACATACGTGATTTTAGTATGATTTCACGATATTTTTCCATCTATTACTGGGCAACCAAGAGCACATTTTGGTCGCTGGTATTTGCATAAGTAATACCACAATTTGGTATTTTCATACAATTTTTAGTGCAGCAGTTGCCGTTAGTGAAAAAACGGAAATGATCCATATGCAACAGCCAAATCTACTCACCTGATGATTCCATGTTGTTCTTAGTGATATTCTTCACCAAATTGAATGCATTTGTCATTGATGAACGGTCTGTGCTTGAAGTTCTTGAAGCTTCTGAAAAATAACAAGATTGAAAAACAAGTGTTATTAAAATGAAACTGGATTAAAATTCAAAAAATCAATCTGTCGATTGACTCGTTTTTCAAAGTATTTTGTTATCCCGACTTAAAGAAATTTCAAAGATTTAAAAAAAATCTTAGTGGGTATATAAAAAAATTAAAATCAGCTTTAACATTTTTGGGTTTCAAGTCATTTTAGCGCAAAATTAATTATCTCGTCAAAATTTATTAACAAATTTCCCATAGTTTCAAAGAAATTTGATGAAACACTTCAATACCAAAATGATACCAAAATGTGGCATCCTGACTTAAAAATCTTTCCATAATTTAAAGTCATTTCTTTAGGGGATATATCAAAAATGTTTAAAATCAAGTTTGAAATTTCCGGTTTTCAATGAAAGCATTCGTTTTGAGACATCATTTTAGCGCAAAATTAATTATTTTGTCAAAATTGGTCAACATTTTCCCATAGTTTCAGAGGAATTTGATAAAATACTGTAATACCAAAAGAATACCAAAATGTGGTGTTCGACAATTGAAAAATTCTGCAATTTTGCAATATCTAAAAATACCTTAAATTGGTATGATACCACATTTTGCTCTTGCATAATCCTTAAGACAAATTTTAAAGGGTCCAGGAATACCAAAATTTGGGATTGATACCAAAGAAAGGTATTATTACGCATTTCCCTTGTTATTTACCCATGCTCGGGAGGGGTAACTTTTTCCCTGATCACGAATCCGAGGTCCGTTTTTCGATATCTCGTGACGGAGGGGCGGTACGACCCCTTCCATTTTTAAACATGCGAAAAAAGAGGCGTTTTAACAATAATTTGCAGCCTGAAACGGTGATGAGATAGAAATTTGGTGTCAAAGGGACTTTTATGTAAAATTAGACGCCTGAAAAAAACACTAAAAAAGTTTTAAAAATTCTCCCATTTTCCGTTACTCGACTGCAAAAAATGTTGGAACATGTCATTTTAAGAGAAATTTAATTTACTTTTCGAATCTACATTGACCCAGAAGGGTCATTTTTTCATTGAGAACAAAAAATTTCATTTTAAAATTTCGTGTTTTTTCTAACTTTGCAGGGTTTTTTTTTAAGTGTAATAATGTTCTATAAAGTTGTAGAGCAGACAATAACTAAATATATGTAAACATAAGGGGTTTGCTAATAAACATCACGAGTTATCGCGATTTTACGAAAAAAAAGTTTTGAAAAGTTACTTTTTGCGTTTCTCTTTGTTTCGTCGTCCGTGTCTGTCGCGGGTGACGATGACAGCCATGATCGACAACGAACAACTTTTTCAAAACTTTTTTTTTTCGTAAAATCGCGATAACTCGTGATGTTTATAAGCAAACCCCTTATGTTTATGCATAAAATTTTTTGATTCGAAAAGTAAATTAAATGTCCCATAAAATGACATGTTCCAAAACAAAATTACAGTCGAATAACGGAAAATGGCAGAGTTTTTTAAACTTTTTTAGTGTTTTTTTCGTATGGGCAATTGTTCATGAAGGAGGATGAGATTGGGTCATACAAAAATGTAAAAAAATGTATGACCCAATGTCACCCTTGATGGCGGTACTTTAAAAATTGCACAAGACGACCTCCTCAAACGGGAAAAATAAAAAAATATGTAGTTCAGGATTAACGATAGCATAACAATCTAAACAATACTGTAATTCTGATGATTTTGTAATACGGATTATCATTTTTATATTTTTTTTTCTAAAATCATTAAGATTATTTTAATAAACAAGCTTTCAAAGCCAGTCGCTGCCCATAATTTTATCAACATATCAAAGCATCACTTTGTCCTGAAATCAATCATCCATAATGTTGCACACTCGATTCCACATAACGTATCATTTTTCCTGCTCATTGAATTCTGGTGGGTGATAATCAATTGGAAAATAAATAATCTCAAAACCGCTTCATATTTACATCGTACGATGCTGCCCTGCTGGTTGGTCAGTTCGTGTAAACAAAATGCTAATTGATTTCGATAACGAGCCCATCAAACAAAAGACCATTGGGCCATAATGATAAATGATTATTTGCCCTCATTTGCATTTCGATTGACGTGCGCGATTGCCAATTACAAAACTGGCCAAATTTAGTCACATTTACCGACGGCGATTTAATTTTGAGTGACGGTTTCCAGTCCATTTGACCTAACTTTAAAACCGTCATTCAATACTCAAGTACTGCTTGACAGCTGAATTCAATCTAAAATGCACAAACTCCCCTCTCCCTCTTTTGAGCGGTTCGATATCTGTCCTTTATCCCAAGCTGCCATTCTGGTTTTAGATTTTGCCGTCGATTTATATCGGGTTCGCATCGAGAAAGGTGTCAATTGCATCGATGCAGTATTCGCAGCCCAGATCCTTGTGTGTGTATGTGGCATCAAATGCCATGAATGCATTGCGGTACCTACCAAGTAGTGTCGGTTTTAGTTCGACATCAGGGATATCTGTTCCTAGAATCGGGAGTTTCCACAATCAACGGTTTTCAGACTTGTATAATTAAAAATAATCTTCAAAACATTGCAATTTTCTAAAATTTATAGACACACTGGGCCTGGTGTTTTTCATAACTTTTATACATGAAATTGGATTTTTTTATTTAATAATTAAATTCATGACACAAATTTGTTAACGGACGTGACACTGCAATGGCATCTTGACATCGTTTAACCGGCTTCAATCAAAGGGTGGTCTTTGTTTGATTTTATTAACGGCAAAACACCATGGAGTTAAAAAGCTCACTTTCTGGTTGATTCGCCCAAAAAAAAAATGTTTTCCAATTAAATAATTTTTAAATTACGATTCCAAACACCCGCAGTGTTGCCAGCGTGGTTGACTTCAATCGAGCTGAAAAATTTAATTATTACTTCGCTTCACACGCACACGCAGGAGTTTCTCACTGGCTATCAAAGAGTGACATATGCAAGCCCACTTCCACCTCCCACTAATTGAATTCCATGTTTGATTTTGTAGTCACGTGAGCACGACGACGACGTGCCAATGAGAGTGACCTGGAGAACAATTAACTGGCAGCCACGTGTGGAGGCTTTGAGCTCCACAAAATGCCCGAACGATGACAATCAATTCAAGCACCCCCCTCAGGCCTGGTCTCCTGGAATGATGACGACTGCTGGACTCAATGAAACCGCAGGATTTCTGCATTCGACAGCTTGCCGCAGAGTGGGCAGCTAAATGACACCACTGAATGGGAGGGTGAGCATTTTTGCAGGGAATAGAGTGATGTTTGAATGGCTTTTATTGAAGGCGTTTTTGACGGTGCCAATTTTATGAGAAGATGATAAAGCAATCATTATTATTTTTGCAAATAAAAACATTTATTTAAAAAAAAAAACGATTTAATCACATAATCGTTAGTTAATTAAGATCAATCAACTTCTTTCAACGCAACACAGCTTGAGCAGTAGAGTCTAAATGTTTACAATGTTTGCTGAATATGGATATAAAATCATTCCTCTATTGTTCGGATTTGATGGATAAATACGACGAATGATGAAAAAGAGCCCGTTTCCTTTTTTTTAAATTCTCATATGCCGTAAAAAAAAATGGGAAAACATATTTTTTACTAATAGAATGTTTTAAGTCATGGAAATTCTTTATCAGGAATGGCAAAACACAACTTCATAGCATAAATCTTAAGTTTTTTTTATGCCTTACGGTCCGAAAAATCAGAGGGCAAAAAAACTCTATGTAAAATCATAATTTCAATGTTATTTCAAGTGCAATCAGCTGAAAACAATTAAAAATACTGAATTTATTACTTCGCTGCACATTTTAAACATGTTTGAGTCAATCTGAAAATACAGCAACAAACGAAGTTGTTGTTTTCTTATCCAAAAATTAGCAAACTTACGGACCCAATCCTGCAACAATCTGATTGTAAATATAGTCAAACTTTGTAGAAAATAATTTTGTTTACAGAACATTAGGGGATGAATGAAAAAATATATCGATAATATTCGTAAAAACTTTTTAAAAAAACCTAGCTACGTATAACAAATATCTTGATGTGTACCCTTTGTTTGTTGTTCTACTAATTTCATGAAGATTCTGATACTTTCAAAAACATATTTGAGACTTATGGGACATTTTTTCATTTATGTTTAAAAAAAGTCGTAGCGGTTTTAATTTTATTTTTAGGTTTTTTCAAATGCAAAATGGAGAACAAATATTTTGCTAAACTGAACAAATATAGCTTCCTAAAATTTAATATGTAACTGTAGTGTCGTCCTTACAGCGAATGAAAATGCGATGTCAACTGTTTTGAAAAGTAAGGCAAACAATAAACAATAATTTTAAATTACAAGTCAGAGGTTCAACATTTCAATGCAAAAAAGCATGAAAAATGCATTATGTAGCAGTACAGTCGGTTTGTAATCAATATTTTTATTTGCAGAAAAAAAAACTTTTTGCAGTACTGTACGCACTTTTAGCGGTAAATTCAAAAGACCGGTTCCGTGGCTATATGGTTGACGCTTCTGTCTCACAAACAGAAGATTCAGGGATCAAATTCCGGATTACGCGGTTTCCGTGAAATCGCGAAAAATCACTAGCCCTGAGCCGTATTGTTAAACTGATTATTTTGGTAGATTGAAACGTTTCATCGGTAAGTTTGTTCGTGCCATGTCGATTAAAAGTTTGGCGGGGATTGACACTTCTTGGCCAAATGTCAACCTGACACGTGCAATTAAATTTGTGCGATGAAATGTTTCCAAAAAATCCACATCAATTGTAAGTTTAACAATATGGCTCAGAATATGATTTAAACAAAACCGTGAAACATTTCATAGGCGTCCTTAACATCGGGAAACCAAAGCAGAAATTTATGGGTCTGATTTCCTCAAATCCTAGAAAAATTGTTATACAAAATATCGATTGTTTTGATGTTAACAACTTGTCTGAGACTAGAGCGTCCAATTTCCCGGAGATACAAAATTTTCTGGGAAACGGAAAAAAATTCAACCAATTTCTCGGAAAATCCCGGGAATTTCAAGGATATTTGAAATTTATCGAACATTATTCTGATCCCGCTTCTGATAAATATTTTGCAACAAAATTGTGTAGAACATCCACTTTAATGATCCAATTTAGTGTTAGGATCAATTAATGGCTTAACTGCTTGTAAAAAATCATACAACTTTAAGAAACCATACAAATCCTAATTGTATGTGTTGTCTTGGAAATCGTCCCATGTAAAACAAAATATCATTCACATTTTTTGTGATGATGTATAATTTTTTTAATCAAAGTGTTTGGAAATTGAGTAAGATCTAAGATCCATGCTGCACTCCACAAAAAATTGCTTTTGAATTTGTCTGTGTGACCAATTAGAGAAAATATGATGAAGTCGAAATAAAAAAAAAGCAAAAAATATGTTTCTCACGGCAAATAACTTTCCCAGAACAATTTTCAGTGGTTTATGAATAAAAAGATAACTTCTCGTGCTTTTTCAATTGCAATGTTTGCAATTTTCGGGCACCTTTCATATGATACGAAGATGTTTTTTTTATGATTTTTTATGGTTTCATTTATGGTATAGCTTTTGCAACATGGTATTCAGGCTAATAACGGACTTAGCTTAAAAGAATTTTCACGGTGCAAAAAGTGGTTTAATTCAAACAATGCATGTTTTCCATAATTAACTCTCTTACGCCCCTGGTAGATCCAGTGCATCAAACTGTAATTTTTCGAATACTATTGAACAAATTCTTCTTGCACAACCCTCTTTGAAAAAATATCAATTCAATTTTCAACCAATTTGGTCACGGTAAAAAAAACGTTTAAAAATATTTAAATTTTGATCTTGGTCAGAAAGGGTAAATATCTTATTTTCGAATGATATAACAAAAAAAATAAAAAAGGTTACCTAAAATAAAATAGTTTATTTACATTCCATAATACCGTTATTGCAACCCAAAAAATAAGCACGATCTATTCCAGTTGTGGATGCTTCAGAAAAAAAATTATCTGAATTAAACCTTGACATGCAATTTACGAACAAGCTGATTAGTTCAATATGAACAGTCGATTGAAATGAATAAAATCAAATAAGGTGCAATCATAAATTTTTCTTGTATATTTTTTAAATTTTGGTGCCAAAAAGTTAGGAAAATGTATACTTCCGCTTGAATTTTGGGAAGTCCCGGCATATTTACAAATTTCCCGGGAAACGGGAATTTTTTTTCGGGAAATACCGGGAATTCCCGGGAAATTTTTCCCGGGACGGGAAATTTGACGCTTTTGAGACCAATAGAATGCCAGGCATAGTCCACATTTTTGCGATTCATGAGCAAAAAAGAGTGTCTGGATTTCTTATCTGCAGTGTCTGGAATTCGAAGCATATCAAGTTTTGATTATAAAAATTCTGATGATTTGTTTTAGAAAAAACATATTTTGCATGAATTCTCTTAAAAATTAACTGTTTATAGTATTTATAGCGGAAGATGATGGGTTTGATTCCTGCATTGCTCGGCAGTCAGAGTCCCTTCAAAGAGTAAAAATGCTTACTGGAAATCCTGACCGTAGGGTATGGGTTTCGACTTGTGGCGTGCTGGATTTTCAATTCAGAGGTTGTGAGTTTTGATAGGACCTTTTGAAAAAGTAAACAAGATATTAAACAATACTTTTGAATGTCTAGGAAATTTCTCAACTCTGCTCATAAATGTAACAAATCTGGTGTAAAATTAAAATGAAAGTTCCACAAACAGAAACACAAACCCAAACACACAAACAGCCAGCCTCACATCCACCCAATCTGGCCCCAAATGTGGCGAAGCGGCTTGATGATTATGTTAACTACCGCTACTAGTACTAGGCGTTGTAAGAGGCGGTGAAACCATCCGTGTGAATTTGCGCATTCATTACCCACCACCACCACCATTTAGATCAGCTGGGACTGGTTTTGGGGGGCTGGCTGGGTTGGTGATAATTTCGCACACCTCAACTCAACCCACCAACACTAATTATGAACCCACGAGCTCGCGCGAAACGATAATTTCCCTCGAGGATTTTCGGGAGTGAGAGAAAAAGGGAGAACGCGTTAGAGAACGTTGCTCCTTGAAGATGCTTTGGGAGTTCAACCACCTGCCGGGACTATGAATGTGACTATAATGAGCTTTAAGTCACCACTTCAGGGGGTAATTAAGCTTACTTCTTGCGTTCTACATTACATACAAATCAAACAGAAGAGGCATTTTCTAACAAATTGTGGTAAAATTTGTCCAATTTCCATCCACTATGTGGCTAAAGAATACCTCCCAGCCTAATTCTAATTTTATTCATAGGCATTTGTAGAGCGATCTCTGTTTAAATAAATTTCCGGTCCTTTTTTCCCTCCTCGAACCGGACACGAAGAATGAAAAAATGGAGGCCACTCACTATCTCTCGAGCCCCTTCTGTGATGGCCTGGTCCCGTTCCTGCCATCAAGAATATGTATATGTATGATAATTTAGTCAACACACTGCCATTCTGGCTGTGGCCAAGGCAAGAAAGGGAAAAGCCGCCCGGTCCCGGTAAAAAGTCATGTCCTTTTCGTCTGAATCGTCAGAGTGCTCGGAGAGAGTGAATGAATGAATGAATGAAAGTCGTGGTCGGAGGTTGGAGGTACTCGTTATCGTCAATTTTGTGCATGAGTGAGCCTTTCGGCCGAAAATTGGATCGTCCTCCTGCTCGCTTTGAATTACTCGGTTCCCCCCGAAACGTGTGGTTTATCTACTGTGGGTTTAGCTTTCGCTTTTAAAATCGGTGGGTAAGCGATTTCTCTTTCTGGGTTAGGTTGTGGAGTAGGTGTTTGTTAGCATTGAAATATTTCTAATTATGCGTGAGAAATACCACGTTTAAGGGGTTACATACATGTAAATCGGCAAAAAGGTCAGAAGTTGATATGAGCACACACATAATCTTTTTCTTAATCTGTTTTCAGGGCATTACAACATACATTTTCATCTATTAACAAAACATTTTTGAAGTTATTTGGATGTATCATTGCCGAGATATAGCTATTTAAAGTTAGCAGTTTCAAAAAACGGGTGCCACGATATCTCAACACTGCTTTGACCAAATCGGCTCAAAATTTTGGTGAAGACTCGTTAAACCGGTCCCGTGTGCATGACAAAGCCCGATTTTCAAAAAGCTTATTTTAAAAAAAGATTAAAATATTTTTATGTTTTTCATATAAAAAATCATAATTTTCTTGAATTTTTTAAAAAGCTAAATTTGAAAATCGGGATCCGTCATGCACACGGGATATGTCTTGAGAGTCTTCACCTCAAATTTCAGCCAATTTAGTTCATCCCATCTCGAGATATCGTGGCACCCGTAAATCAACTCGGTGTTTAGAGAAAAGAGCTCACAAAGTTTGACAGTCCGCTTTGCGCATGGCAAAATTTTGAACTTAAATCGTCTCTTACTCAGTTTAATCATGAAATATCTTCATGAAACTTTCAGGAGTGATTGAAAATCATCTTTTTGGTGGATTTACTAAATTTTCTGTAATATGAAATTTTGTGATTTTCTACATGTATGTAACCCCTTAAGTATTTCAAAAAAAAAATAGAAAAAGTCTTCAAAACCCGTTTTTATCCACCAAAATAATCTCACTGGATGTGCGACAAAAGGTCGAAGGACAGAAGGTCGAATTGACAAAAGGTAGAATGCCAAAAGATCGAAAGACATAAGGTCGAATGAACAAAAGGTCGAAAGTGGACAAAAGATCGAATGTGAAAACACCTAACAAATAATAATTATTATAAAACTTCTAAAATATTCTTGAAAAAAATATTTTCTTACAAACAAATCCATCTTTTTAGAAATGATGTAATTGTGAGATATCCCATTCTTTCAAACATGAGCAGTTCTTAAAAAGGCGAATTCTAAAAAAAAATCAAAACAACCTTTTCTTGATTGTCGTAATATTTTTGAAAGTTTTTAAATTTTTTCAAACATGAGCATTTGTATAAAAAAGGACATCTTTTTTTTTTTGTTTTTCTTATTACTTATTCTTGACTGTCGTATTGTTTTTGTAAATTTGTTCATATTTTCAAATATGACTGATTTTTTTTTTTTTTTAAACAAAATATCGACTTCTGAAATATTTTTTAAGTATTTATTCTATTAAAAAAAAAAATTCTTGTTTGTCATATAATATTTGTGAGATTTGCCATTATTTCAAACATTAGTAGTTCTTTGAAAAAAAGTTCGACTTTTAAAATATTATGGAAGTTTATTTTATTTTTAAAAATAACCTATTCTTGACTGTCATAATATTCTTGTGAGTTTTCCATTCTTTCAAACATGAGCAGTTCTTTTTTTCCATAATATTTTTTCTTAAATTAAACAACCTATTCTCGTTTGTCTTAATGTTTTTGTGAATTTCTCCATTCTTTGAAAACTAAAAGTGAGACTTCTAAAATATTTTGGAAGTTTATTTTTAGGAACAACCTATTCTTGACTATCGTAACGTTTTTGTGAGTTTTTCCATTCTTTCAAATATGAGCAGTTCTTCAAAAAAACAGTTCGGCATCTAAAATATTTTAAGGTATTTATTTTATTTATAAAAACATATTCTTGACTCTAGTAATTTTGAATTGAATTTTTTATTCTTTCAAAAATAAGCGGTACTTTTTTAAAATATCACTTCTTAAATATTGTATAAGTTTTTATTATATTTTTAGAAAAAAATTGTTGGTTGGAATAAAAGCAAAACATTTAAAAAAATTAAAGCCTTGCTTTTAAGTATTGTTGCAAGTTTTCTATCATTTTTCAATCCATCCTTCATGGGTTTTAGATCCTTAGAAAAATCTGACTTCAAGGATATAACTATACAGTTCAGACTCGATTATCCGAAGCCTAGATTAACCGACAGGGGCGCCGACTAGTCCAAAATGTTGGGGGGCGTTGTTTTTCGACATCGATAGGTAAGAGTGGCGATTAGATGTTAAGGTTTCATGTATATCACGAATTTTGATAATTTTATTACGATGTGATACGATTTTTTTTTCATCCGGAATCTATTTTTTTTTAAATAGATGATTTATTAAAACGTGATTGAGAATGTTAAATAGGGTGAATTTAAGCATAAATTTAGGACTTCAGAAATTTAAAAAAAAATACTCATTTAAAAAAAAACATCCATTTTTCAAATCTGCAATTTAGAAAAAAATAACAGATACACAAAATTCAATATTCCAAAATTAAAAAAAAATAATAGTAATAGTAATTCTAGGGTTAAAAAAACTCATGGCTTGAAAATGATAAGAAATCAAAAGCAGAAATTCAGAAATTTAGAAATACCAATAAAATCGAAAATTTCAAAACTATCATACATTTATTATTTTTTTTTATTAAAGAAATAAAGAATTTAAGAATTTAAGAATTTAAGAATTTAAGAATTTAAGAATTTAAGAATTTAAGAATTTAAGAATTTAAGAATTTAAGAATTTAAGAATTTAAGAATTTAAGAATTTAAGAATTTAAGAATTTAAGAATTTAAGAATTTAAGAATTTAAGAATTTAAGAATTTAAGAATTTAAGAATTTAAGAATTTAAGAATTTAAGAATTTAAGAATTTAATTTTTTTTCAATTCGGTTTTATTGGTGAATAATCAAGATACAATAAGTTCTTTTGAGGTTCATTACAGAGTTTTGGAGTTCCTTTCAGCTGTGTGTTACATCATAATCCATTTTCGAACAATTGTTGCTTGTAGTTAAAGGGTTACCGAAAGTAAGAAAAAGATAAGAAAAAAAACTTACTAAAATTGCAAGGGAAAAGGGATAGAAATAGAGAAAGCTTAAAACTAGATCACAATTTTTTATCCTTTATAGATGTGCTTGATCATCAGCTCCCCGAGGGCCAGAAATTGCTCCGCCTTGTTACGGCAGGTCCGAAACCGCGTCATCATCTCCCCCGCGAGAGCAAAGAACTCCGGCAGGGTGAAGAGGTCTTCCCCGGTGACTCCTTGCTGGGCCGTACTGCCGCTACCGGCAGCGACCACGCTGGCGAACGAACGCCCCCAACCAGGAGGGAACGCTGAGTTTTCCGCTGGAACCGTAAGCTGTCCAGCTGCAGGAACGGCTGCGCTCGTACTTCGCTGAGGAGAGTGGGACGCTGCTGCTTTATTCTTTCTCTTTTCCTGCTCCTCGAGGTAGGCCTTGCGCGCGATGCATCCGCGGTAATTGCCGGTATGGTTGCCGTCACAGTTCGCGCACTTTACGCGCGGCTTGGTTTGTTCTGCATTTTCCCCCAAGTCCGCCTTTCGTGGCAGTGCGCACACCTCCGAGAGGTGTGACTCACCGCACTTCACGCAGCGGGGCCGGAGGTTGCAGTTCCGCGAGCCGTGGCCGAATTTCTGGCATCGGTGACATTGCGCTGCGTCCGTCGGATTTTTTGAGTAAAACCGCCAGTTTACCCAAAAACCGTCCAACGCCTTAGTCCGCCGCAGGTCTTGAAGTTTGACGGTGCCGCGATCGAAGTACAACAGGTACAGTGTGTGTGTACCTGTGACGGTTGTCTTCCGCGAGAGGACTTTTATGTCTCGCGACGTTATTCCGACACCCGAGAGGTGCTCCTTGAGGACGGAGGTCGGGCGGTCTTGGTACCCCTGCAAGACGATCTTAACAGCGGTCTTCTGCACGGGGTCGAATGTGTAGAATTTGAAGTTTTTACGCTTCAATTTCTCCACAACCAGGTCGAAGTTCTTTTGGTCAAATGTGAACACTTGCACTGACGATTTACCTATTTTGAGGCAGTACACGAGGCCTTCCAGCTGCTCGTCAACATCGTCCGCCAACGTGTCCAAAACGAAAATTGGTGGTGGTCGTCGTTCCTTTGGAGTAATTACTTTTTTTGGCGAAATCACTTTCTTCCGTGCACAACCATCGTCGTCGTCGGTAGTGCTCAGCCGTCCCCTAACATGACAGTTTTCGTGAGTTGCGCGTATCCACCGACAGATGGCAAGTGGGCCTCGTCGGAGTCCGCCCATTAAAAACGCAACTCAAAATTTGCATGGGAAACTTTTTTTTCGTGACGGCTTTCGCGGCACGCTCCCTCCAACCGTTCGAGACTAATATTTTAACGTAACGTATCTATAAACAAGTTTTTCAGGAAAATGATTCCGGAATGCTTATTTTGTCGTTTTAAACCGAAACAAGGCAAAAACTATATTTATTTAAACTATTCGCCATTTTCAAATGTTTGGCTAGATAATATCAAAGGCCGCCATCTTAGGCCCACTGGGCCCACAAAAAGGGGTACGCTCAGTTTGTATGGGAGCTGTCAACATGCTCCCGGGTTGGTAGTGCTACCGTCGGTGTTGTTGTTGTTGCTTTCCTCGTCACTCAGTCTCGCGAACTTGTTACTGGTGGGAATGTTGGCGGATGTTGAAGCGCCATCGGTCGACGGATTGCCGGAAGTAGCTGAACGGAGCCTAATAGGGCTGCGATCCTGGACGCGGAAATTAGCGTGTAATAATTTCGGGTCGAATCCTTTGGCGCACACACTCCCCGGCGCGATGGCGGACGACGCGGCGTTGGGTTGTTTACCTTTTTGCACACGGCCGGTAGACGAACTTCGCGGGTTTTTCGAGGCCGCACTCGAACTGCCACGGCCCTTGGCATGCTGCAGGAGCAAACTCGCGGCTAATCCCGGTAAATTACGGCGAAAAATTTCGAAAAAACGATGGAGCACTGAGCACTTGACTGCTGCTTGCACTCGTGCGTACACGGAGGTGATTTTAAGAATTTAAGAATTTAAGAATTTAAGAATTTAAGAATTTAAGAATTTAAGAATTTAAGAATTTAAGAATTTAAGAATTTAAGAATTTAAGAATTTAAGAATTTAAGAATTTAAGAATTTAAGAATTTAAGAATTTAAGAATTTAAGAATTTAAGAATTTAAGAATTTAAGAATTTAAGAATTTAAGAATTTAAGAATTTAAGAATTTAAGAATTTAAGAATTTAAGAATTTAAGAATTTAAGAATTTAAGAATTTAAGAATTTAAGAATTTAAGAATTTAAGAATTTAAGAATTTAAGAATTTAAGAATTTAAGAATTTAAGAATTTAAGAATTTAAGAATTTAAGAATTTAAGAATTTAAGAATTTAAGAATTTAAGAATTTAAGAATTTAAGAATTTAAGAATTTAAGAATTTAAGAATTTAAGAATTTAAGAATTTAAGAATTTAAGAATTTAAGAATTTAAGAATTTAAGAATTTAAGAATTTAAGAATTTAAGAATTTAAGAATTTAAGAATTTAAGAATTTAAGAATTTAAGAATTTAAGAATTTAAGAATTTAAGAATTTAAGAATTTAAGAATTTAAGAATTTAAGAATTTAAGAATTTAAGAATTTAAGAATTTAAGAATTTAAGAATTTAAGAATTTAAGAATTTAAGAATTTAAGAATTTAAGAATTTAAGAATTTAAGAATTTAAGAATTTAAGAATTTAAGAATTTAAGAATTTAAGAATTTAAGAATTTAAGAATTTAAGAATTTAAGAATTTAAGAATTTAAGAATTTAAGAATTTAAGAATTTAAGAATTTAAGAATTTAAGAATTTAAGAATTTAAGAATTTAAGAATTTAAGAATTTAAGAATTTAAGAATTTAAGAATTTAAGAATTTAAGAATTTAAGAATTTAAGAATTTAAGAATTTAAGAATTTAAGAATTTAAGAATTTAAGAATTTAAGAATTTAAGAATTTAAGAATTTAAGAATTTAAGAATTTAAGAATTTAAGAATTGAAGAATTTAAGAATTTAAGAATTTAAGAATTTAAGAATTTAAGAATTTAAGAATTTAAGAATTTAAGAATTTAAGAATTTAAGAATTTAAGAATTTAAGAATTTAAGAATTTAAGAATTTAAGAATTTAAGAATTTAAGAATTTAAGAATTTAAGAATTTAAGAATTTAAGAATTTAAGAATTTAAGAATTTAAGAATTTAAGAATTTAAGAATTTAAGAATTTAAGAATTTAAGAATTTAAGAATTTAAGAATTTAAGAATTTAAGAATTTAAGAATTTAAGAATTTAAGAATTTAAGAATTTAAGAAATTAAAGAATTTAAGAATTTAAGAATTTAAGAATTTAAGAATTTAAGAATTTAAGAATTTAAGAATTTAAGAATTTAAGAATTTAAGAATTTAAGAATTTAAGAATTTAAGAATTTAAGAATTTAAGAATTTAAGAATTTAAGAATTTAAGAATTTAAGAATTTAAGAATTTAAGAATTTAAGAATTTAAGAATTTAAGAATTTAAGAATTTAAGAATTTAAGAATTTAAGAATTTAAGAATTTAAGAATTTAAGAATTTAAGAATTTAAGAATTTAAGAATTTAAGAATTTAAGAATTTAAGAATTTAAGAATTTAAGAATTCAAGAATTTAAGAATTTAAGAATTTAAGAATTTAAGAATTTAAGAATTTAAGAATTTAAGAATTTTAGAATTTAAGAATTTAAGAATTTAAGAATTTAAGAATTTAAGAATTTAAGAATTAAAGAATTTAAGAATTTAAGAATTAAAGAATTTAAGAATTTAAGAATTTAAGAATTTAAGAATTTAAGAATTAAAGAATTTAAGAATTTAAGAATTTAAGAATTTAAGAATTTAAGAATTGAAGAATTTAAGAATTTAAGAATTTAAGAATTTAAGAATTTAAGAATTTAAGAATTTAAGAATTTAAGAATTTAAGAATTTAAGAATTTAAGAATTTAAGAATTTAAGAATTTAAGAATTTAAGAATTTAAGAATTTAAGAATTTAAGAATTTAAGAATTTAAGAATTTAAGAATTTAAGAATTTAAGAATTTAAGAATTTAAGAATTTAAGAATTTAAGAATTTAAGAATTTAAGAATTTAAGAATTTAAGAATTTAAGAATTTAAGAATTTAAGAATTTAAGAATTTAAGAATTTAAGAATTTAAGAATTTAAGAATTTAAGAATTTAAGAATTTAAGAATTTAAGAATTTAAGAACTTAAGAATTTAAGAATTTAAGAATTTAAGAATTTAAGAATTTAAGAATTTAAGAATTTAAGAATTTAAGAATTTAAGAATTTAAGAATTTAAGAATTTAAGAATTTAAGAATTTAAGAATTTAAGAATTTAAGAATTTAAGAATTTAAGAATTTAAGAATTTAAGAATTTAAGAATTTAAGAATTTAAGAATTTAAGAATTTAAGAATTTAAGAATTTAAGAATTTAAGAATTTAAGAATTTAAGAATTTAAGAATTTAAGAATTTAAGAATTTAAGAATTTAAGAATTTAAGAATTTAAGAATTTAAGAATTTAAGAATTTAAGAATTTAAGAAATTAAAGAATTTAAGAATTTAAGAATTTAAGAATTTAAGAATTTAAGAATTTAAGAATTTAAGAATTTAAGAATTTAAGAATTTAAGAATTTAAGAATTTAAGAATTTAAGAATTTAAGAATTTAAGAATTTAAGAATTTAAGAATTTAAGAATTTAAGAATTTAAGAATTTAAGAATTTAAGAATTTAAGAATTTAAGAATTTAAGAATTTAAGAATTTAAGAATTTAAGAATTTAAGAATTTAAGAATTTAAGAATTTAAGAATTTAAGAATTTAAGAATTTAAGAATTTAAGAATTTAAGAATTTAAGAATTTAAGAATTTAAGAATTTAAGAATTTAAGAATTTAAGAATTTAAGAATTTAAGAATTTAAGAATTTAAGAATTTTAGAATTTAAGAATTTAAGAATTTAAGAATTTAAGAATTTAAGAATTAAACAATTTAAGAATACGACAAAAAACGTTGAAAAATGGATTCCTAATACTCAATTTTCCTGAAAAATTTCTATTTTTAGTATTATTTTCTACTCCCTGATTTTTGGCATATTTTTTGAGGGTACAGTTAAAATTTCTATAGCCTTTTTATATATTTTTTAAATCGATCATAAATTGCAGAAGGCGATATACTTGTGTTTTTTAAGAATATAATGTGGAATTGTCTCAGATTATGTTTTAATTTTTCGGTTTCTCAGTAAAGCGGTGCGCTAGTTTTCAAAAATTTACTTTTTTTGAAACAATTGTAATTTTCGGCTTAAGTTGGTATAGAACGGTTAACGGTTAACAAATGTATTTGAAATATTTTCAAATCCTTTCTAAAATTACCCTAAAAATTATCGAATTTATCAGCATTTTTGTAAATGTAAAGCAGTCATTTAATGGCCATTTTGAAAAGTGTTTCAGTTTATATTCGCTAAATCCTGATCTACAATGGCAAATCGCAGAATGTTGCATTTGAAAACTTGATGATTGTTTTCGCAAGAGTTTGCGTAAGTTTGATTGATTGTGCTATGGAAAAAGTACATTGGTTTTGTATTTGGAACAACATGCACAGATAGAAATCTTATGAGCAAATCCGTAAAATCTATGTTGACGACATTTCTCAAATCATATATCGACGCCTCTGTGCTCTTGTAATAAGCTTACTGATTTTCCTAGAGAGCACAGTGGTATAGATAAAACGTTGTCGATTTAGAAAAAAATGCATCTAAATCCAGAAAATTGGTAACGATCTCGTTCAAAAAAATTCAGCGATTTCAACAAATGTTTTTGAACTTTTTTACGGATTCGCTTACAAGAATTCTATCCGTGTTCCATTTAAGTTTTAGATATTATTTTCAATTATTTCTGTGATATTTTTATATTTGAAACAATACTATTTTTCTTCCAAAATTTCTGGGGGGCACAATGTATGGGCTGCCCCCCCAGCCAAATTTTAGGGGGGGGGGCAAAAAGTACGTGCCCCCCAGAGTCGGCGCCCCTGCGAAGTATCGATTATCCGAAGTTCGATCATCCGAAGGTTTGTATGGGCTTTCGGATAATCGAAGCATGACCAAAAAAATATGTTTTTTGCATTTCTTACTAAAGAAAGGTATAGGTTTTACTTTATGGCTGGACGTCATTTCCATCTTCGTAAATATGTCAATTCAGCATGAATTTTAATCGAAAAAATCGCTAAAAAATAACACTGCATCGATTTTCGACGCTTCAACGCTTCGTCGCCAAGTCGTCAAGTTGAGCTTCGAATACTGGCGCGAGAATGCTGGCGCATCTATTTTGTGGCTCGACTTATACTCGTTTTGTAGTAGCTTGTCTACCGATGTTTCCTACAACATGTAAGATATTGTAGCTTTTCGGTTTCTTTTGCCCTGTCCGTTTTTGCATAACTGTCCAATGTTTATGCAAAAACTTTTGTGACATAGGACATTCATCCGGCTACAATCAATTTGTTTCCCGTGTGCTCCTAAAATCGCCTAAATGTAGACTTCATTTTATCGTGTTTTCGTAACCGGCATTTTCCCCAGTGTCCTGTACAAAGCCCACCTTTAACAGGGTTCATTGGATGCCAATAGGAGCTTTCTAAGCTTTTCATCGTTTATATCATTTTCAAAGTTTTCAATGCTGGCGACGCCAATGGCTTTCTACCAAAGGTACTTCCGATTGAGTGTGTAGTGGTGCGGTTGTAAAAATAGCTATCTCTGACTCTGTCACTTTCGTAGAAGCTGAATGGCTAGCTTTCCTGCACCGTGTGGCACACGTGGTTCACTTGTACCTCGGTTTTGCTTGGCTTGGTGCGCTGGTACGATGAACCAAAATACCAACACACAAAAGGGCTCGTACCGAAGCTAGAAAACCAAAACCGCGGTGTGCGTTGTCACTGGCGCATGGGAAGCTTGCTATGCTCGCGTTTGTCATAAACGCTTGTTTGATTAAGAATATGTACGATTAAAAATATTGTTGTGGTGAAAATTGCATTTTTTTTTTTGTTGAAAACATATCATTTATAATACTTAGCTTTCATCATTAGACTTTCTTTTGTGCTGACGTTATAAATAAACAAAGTCGAAATGAAAGAAGTTCTACCATTGTTATATTTTCTTAAGTAAGAAAGGCTCTATCTCACCCCAGGTGGGATTAAATCGGGTTTTTTCTTACTTTAAGATTCAAATTCCAGTTCTGCGACCCCAATTTAGTCAAATTTGAATATATGATTGCCTCTTAAATAAAAAAAATAAAAATAAATCAATATGATATCATCGCCATTTTGGCAGCCATCTTAGATTTAAAAATTCCAAATCATTAATGGGTCATACATAGTCATATAGCTCGACCATCAAAAATAAGACAACGACAATTTTTTTTCGTGATTCGATTATCCGAAGATTTGATTATCCGAAGTGATTTTTTTCCGAAGCCTTCGGATAATCGAGCCTGGACTATAAAGATAAAAAAACGATCGTTTTTATTTATATTTTTAAAGATAACCCCCCTACCTCTCCCCTTTCCCCTTTTCAAAAAGGTCTCCAACAATTTGGGGGCAAGTTTTTTTAAGAATATAAAAGTGAAATGTTTAAATTTGACGTTTTGACCATTCGACCTTTTGTCCATTCGACCATTTGTCCATTCGACCTTTGGCATTCGACCTTTTGGCTTTCGGCCTTTTATCATATATTCCTCTCTGATAATTAATTGAGACGAAGTATAATCCAATCGTCACTGCATACGGATTACCAACTTTCTTCCAGAAAGATTTGCCAACTCAGCACACACTTTGTTGCTCAACGTTATCAAACTCCACCGTACAACTCAGTCCATGCTGAAAATCGATGTGAACGAAAAGAGTTTTTTTATTTGCTCCCAGAAAGTTAGCTAATTCTCCCTTCCGCCAAAACATGGTGTTCAACACTTCAAAACTACCGTCTTACCTGCCGGATGCTGGCTGCGTCCAAGTCTCGTTTACATGGGAAAACTTGCAGGCTGTGCTGAGACGAAATTCTAGCTCTCGAATAACAAGTTTATGGAGATGTGCTGAGAAAGCATAACATATGTTGTTGTGCAAGTTGGGATTGGGTTCGGGGGTGAAAAGTGTAAAGCTTGACGAGCATTTACTGACTGGGGCAAAACTTGAAAAGTGCGAATGAGAAAGTTTTCCCTTCCGGAATCTATTTAAATGTGTTTAGTTTCTTTTTTGCTTGCCCTTTTAGAAGTGTTTTGTATGTGCTGATAATACGTTCGATAGATGGAAAATTGATTCGTCTACAATCAGGATGTTGTGGGAACACCCAACTTACATGCACAGCATCCCCCTCAGCCCCACAACACAAAGTATCATCGTTCACAAAACAGCTGGATACAGCTCGCAGTCAGAGTGGTTGGGTCTCGGGCAAATACTGCGGCTAAAGCAATGATTGCTTGCGGAGATTAAGAATAACACATTCTGGCTACCATCCGCAAGTACACAAATGTACAGACACGGTCGTACTGGAGAGACCCTCGCATGTGGTGCAGCCCAGCTGGATACCGGTGTAATCCGGAAAATTGAATTCCGTGGCGGTGGCAAGAGGTGTGATGTAGGCACTTTATTTTGGGCTACACGGTGTGTTACACAGTCGTGGAGGTGTTGTTTTTTCTCGTAATTAAAGCAAGGCTCTCAAGTAGAGCGACTACATTTGAGTGGGTAGGGAGGAAGGGGATAGAAAAGGTAGCAGCATACTGTCCCGACATGGGTTTAGAACAGCTTCGCGTACACCGATGTAGCAGAACTGCAACTGCGGAGATAACGAACATGGTCCCTTTTTCGCTCATGTTCAACAGCAAATTCTACAGGAAAAAGGTGCACGAATTGCTTGTTCTGCTTGGGTGAATTGTACATAAGGTTGAATTAACGTGTTTTAGAAGTGATCAGTTGAGAAGATATTTTTTGAAGAGCAAGTAGATTGTGGAGAATGTTTTATTTTTCTACTATGAACTAAGTACATATGCGGAACACAGCTCCACCGTAAATTGAACAATCAAATTCGGCAAATGACATTTTCGAGTGTAATATTTACAATAATCTCAAGACTGTTTAAAGATTTTGAAAAATATCTTATTTTTATTTTATTTTCATTTTTTTTGTGTGATATTCCCATGATTTCCAAAGTTTTGAAGTTCATTAGACATCTTCGGACAAAAACAAAAACAAAAACAAAAACAAAAACAAAAACAAAAACAAAAACAAAAACAAAAACAAAAACAAAAACAAAAACAAAAACAAAAACAAAAACAAAAACAAAAACAAAAACAAAAACAAAAACAAAAACAAAAACAAAAACAAAAACAAAAACAAAAACAAAAACAAAAACAAAAACAAAAACAAAAACAAAAACAAAAACAAAAACAAAAACAAAAACAAAAACAAAAACAAAAACAAAAACAAAAACAAAAACAAAAACAAAAACAAAAACAAAAACAAAAACAAAAACAAAAACAAAAACAAAAACAAAAACAAAAACAAAAACAAAAACAAAAACAAAAACAAAAACAAAAACAAAAACAAAAACAAAAACAAAAACAAAAACAAAAACAAAAACAAAAACAAAAACAAAAACAAAAACAAAAACAAAAACAAAAACAAAAACAAAAACAAAAACAAAAACAAAAACAAAAACAAAAACAAAAACAAAAACAAAACCAAAAACAAAAACAAAAACAAAAACAAAAACAAAAACAAAAACAAAAACAAAAACAAAAACAAAAACAAAAACAAAAACAAAAACAAAAACAAAAACAAAAACAAAAACAAAAACAAAAACAAAAACAAAAACAAAAACAAAAACAAAAACAAAAACAAAAACAAAAACAAAAACAAAAACAAAAACAAAAACAAAAACAAAAACAAAAACAAAAACAAAAACAAAAACAAAAACAAAAACAAAAACAAAAACAAAAACAAAAACAAAAACAAAAACAAAAACAAAAACAAAAACAAAAACAAAAACAAAAACAAAAACAAAAACAAAAACAAAAACAAAATTATATTTGTATTTTTGTATTTTTGTATTTTTTTATTTTTGTATTTTTGTATTTTTGTATTTTTGTATTTTTGTATTTTTGTATTTTTGTATTTTTGTATTTTTGTATTTTTGTATTTTTGTATTTTTGTATTTTTGTATTTTTGTATTTTTGTATTTTTGTATTTTTGTATTTTTGTATTTTTGTATTTTTGTATTTTTGTATTTTTGTATTTTTGTATTTTTGTATTTTTGTATTTTTGTATTTTTGTATTTTTGTATTTTTGTATTTTTGTATTTTTGTATTTTTGTATTTTTGTATTTTTGTATTTTTGTATTTTTGTATTTTTGTATTTTTGTATTTTTGTATTTTTGTATTTTTGTATTTTTGTATTTTTGTATTTTTGTATTTTTGTATTTTTGTATTTTTGTATTTTTGTATTTTTGTATTTTTGTATTTTTGTATTTTTGTATTTTTGTATTTTTGTATTTTTGTATTTTTGTATTTTTGTATTTTTGTATTTTTGTATTTTTGTATTTTTGTATTTTTGTATTTTTTGTATTTTTGTATTTTTGTATTTTTGTATTTTTGTATTTTTGTATTTTTGTATTTTTGTATTTTTGTATTTTTGTATTTTTGTATTTTTGTATTTTTGTATTTTTGTATTTTTTGTATTTTTGTATTTTTGTATTTTTGTATTTTTGTATTTTTGTATTTTTGTATTTTTGTATTTTTGTATTTTTGTATTTTTGTATTTTTGTATTTTTGTATTTTTGTATTTTTGTATTTTTGTATTTTTGTATTTTTGTATTTTTGTATTTTTGTATTTTTTTATTTTTTTATTTTTGTATTTTTGTATTTTTTGTATTTTTGTATTTTTGTATTTTTGTATTTTTGTATTTTTGTATTTTTGTATTTTTGTATTTTTGTATTTTTGTATTTTTGTATTTTTGTATTTTTGTATTTTTGTATTTTTGTATTTTTGTATTTTTGTATTTTTGTATTTTTGTATTTTTGTATTTTTGTATTTTTGTATTTTTGTATTTTGTATTTTTGTATTTTTGTATTTTTGTATTTTTGTATTTTTGTATTTTTGTATTTTTGTATTTTTATATTTTTGTATTTTTGTATTTTTGTATTTTTGTATTTTTGTATTTTTGTATTTTTGTATTTTTGTATTTTTGTATTTTTGTATTTTTGTATTTTTGTATTTTTATATTTTTGTATTTTTGTATTTTTGTATTTTTGTATTTTTGTATTTTTTGTATTTTTGTATTTTTGTATTTTTGTATTTTTGTATTTTTGTATTTTTGTATTTTTGTATTTTTGTATTTTTGTATTTTTGTATTTTGTATTTTTGTATTTTTGTATTTTTGTATTTTTGTATTTTTGTATTTTTGTATTTTTGTATTTTTGTATTTTTGTATTTTTGTATTTTTGTATTTTTGTATTTTTGTATTTTTGTATTTTTGTATTTTTGTATTTTTGTATTTTTGTATTTTTGTATTTTTGTATTTTTGTATTTTTGTATTTTTGTATTTTTGTATTTTTGTATTTTTGTATTTTTGTATTTTTGTATTTTTGTATTTTTGTATTTTTGTATTTTTGTATTTTTGTATTTTTGTATTTTTGTATTTTTGTATTTTTGTATTTTTGTATTTTTGTATTTTTGTATTTTTGTATTTTTGTATTTTTGTATTTTTGTATTTTTGTATTTTTGTATTTTTGTATTTTTGTATTTTTGTATTTTTGTATTTTTGTATTTTTGTATTTTTGTATTTTTGTATTTTTGTATTTTTGTATTTTTGTATTTTTGTATTTTTGTATTTTGTATTTTGTATTTTTGTATTTTTGTATTTTTGTATTTTTGTATTTTTGTATTTTTGTATTTTTGTATTTTTGTATTTTTGTATTATTGTATTTTTGTATTTTGTATTTTTGTATTTTTGTATTTTTGTATTTTTGTATTTTTGTATTTTTGTATTTTTGTATTTTTGTATTTTTGTATTTTTGTATTTTTGTATTTTTGTATTTTTGTATTTTTGTATTTTTGTATTTTTGTATTTTTGTATTTTTGTATTTTTGTATTTTTGTATTTTTGTATTTTTGTATTTTTGTATTTTTGTATTTTTGTATTTTTGTATTTTTGTATTTTTGTATTTTTGTATTTTTGTATTTTTGTATTTTTGTGTTTCTGGACTGGATTTATGTGCTAGGTATCCAAATTTTATCTTTTAATTAGCTCGTTAAATTTTTGAGTAAACCTCGGTTCCTCTCAAATAGCATAATTACATCCGAGGCAGTAATTGTGCAAATTGAGACTATCTCTCTTTTCACGCTAATGTGATCATCGTAAATAATTGTTCAATGATTTGTTAATTGAATAATGTAGAGCATCGCATAACAACTGGTACAAATTTGTGCGGTATCAGATAAAGGCTCGGTATAATTAGTTAAAGCTCAGTGGTTTGCAGTATGTATATTGAACATTTTAATAGCAAGCCTTCATATTATTATTACGATAGGGTTTCACAGCCACAATATCCCGGGCACATCATCGCAGATATTTCATTAGTTTATGGTTTTGCATGTGTGTTTGCAGCCGCTAGTATCTACCTAGTACCGCAAAGCAGGGCAGAGCGTGTCTGGCATGCGAGTTTTGCACCACGGAAGCTCATTATGATGGCTGCATAATTATCACCGGGGCAAATTTTAATTACATGCACTGGCGAACGAACGACCACTCCTCTCTTCCCAAAATGTTATTAGGTGAGTGCTGGCCGGGCATTCGCACCAGAGTAATAGATAAAAATAATTGCCGACAATCGCAATAATAGAATACAGTGAATGAATTGCAAATTAATTATTTGCTCATACAGGCTGACCTGTGTTGGAGTGTGATCAATGGTGGTGGGCGAGAAATTGAGAGTTCAGTTGTAATATCACTTTGATTAGAGATGCAATCAGAACTGTAAATTATTTTTAATTTATCTTACAAAGAAAAATATGAAGGCTGCAGCGGATGTCCCATCGATGTGATATTAGAATAAGAAATACCTCCTTTCCTCTAACTATCCACTATCTATTAGCAATTTCGAAGGTTATTTTGTGAGCATGAGCATGAGCATGAGCATGAGAGATCACCCATGGTTGCCCCTCCGTTGCTGAACAGAACCGTAATATCCTTTCAGCACTACTGATCATAGGCTTCGACGATCTAGTAGTGTTTCCCTTATCAACAGCATGTATGAATGCGCCGAAAAGATAAAACACCATGATTGCTAAAGCTAGATCAGTTGCGAATAGGTAACAGTCATTGGTCACCAACGGCGCCCGCCATGTCAGTTTGTAGACCTCGATTTTAAGGGACGGGAATGGTAGTTAGCGCAGGTTGCTACTAGGGCAGCTGATTTACTCTGTGCTTACACCCCACGAGCGCCAGGAACCTGAAAACTTGTTAGTAGGATAGGGTGTTTGGTCAGGATTCATCATAGAAGATGATGATGCGACCCAAAATCATAGTGTTTGTTGAAAGGTGTTATATATTATTCTCAAGGCAAACAATCGGATGCTGCGGATGAGACATTTCCCGTTTATCGGTTGTTAAATTTTAAATGAAATGGTTTAGTCTTAGACAGCCGGCTGTGGAAAGATAGAACCAAAATCATTTGTAATTAAAAAATGAAGTATTAAACAGTGTAATTTTTAACTTGAGATGATTTCACGAGTTTTAAATGATTGATGTTTAGTGAGGTACTGATTAACTTTGCGAACGACGAGTAACGATATTTATCGAGATGAAATGGTATGATAGGGTTTTGTTGTTGTTGCACGCCACGACGGACACGAAAAATCTTGCGACCCGACGGAAAGGCATCGCAAATCGGACTGGCTAGCTGTCATCGGGACAACCAGAGCCAGCCGCACCTTAAAACACACACGCAACGCGGAAAAACGAAAAACACACTGCGACGGACGTGAAAAACCTTGTGACCCGACGGAAAGGCATTGCAAATCGGACTCTGCCCAATCCTGTTTTTTTTTTCACTTTGTAAACAAACACGACCATCCGCTCGCACTGATGGAACATAATTGAATGATTCCGCCCCCCGTCCCGCGCGTCTCTTTACTCAATATTATTGCATGCACAATCCTGTTTTTTTTCACTTTGTAAACAAACACGACCATCCACTCGCACTGATGGAACAAAATTTAATGATTCCCCCCCCCCCCCCCCCCCGTCCAGCGCGTTCCTTCACTCAATATTTTTGCATGCACGATCCTGTTTTTTCACTTTGTAAACAAACACAACCATCCGCTCGCACTGATGGAACATAATTGAATGATTCACCCCGTCCAGCGCGTCCCTTCACTCAATATTGTTGCATGCACAATCCTGTTTTTTCACTTTGTAAACAAACACGACCATCTGCTCGCACTGATGGAACATAATTGAATGATTCCCCCTGTCCAGCGCGTCCTTTCACTCAATATTATTGCATGCACAATCCTGTTTTTTTTCACTTTGTAAACAAACACGACCATCCACTCGCACTGATGGAACAAAATTTAATGATTCCCCCCCCCCCCCCCCCCCCCCCCCGTCCAGCGCGTTCCTTCACTCAATATTTTTGCATGCACGATCCTGTTTTTTCACTTTGTAAACAAACACAACCATCCGCTCGCACTGATGGAACATAATTGAATGATTCACCCCGTCCAGCGCGTCCCTTCACTCAATATTGTTGCATGCACAATCCTGTTTTTTCACTTTGTAAACAAACACGACCATCTGCTCGCACTGATGGAACATAATTGAATGATTCCCCCTGTCCAGCGCGTCCTTTCACTCAATATTGTTGCATGCACAATCTATTAGCAATTTCGAAGGTTATTTTGTAACTATTTTCCTTCCCCTGCTCAATTTGTTCTCCCGTGTACCAGTAAACTCTAACACCGTTTGAATTAGTCAGCTGTTGAAAGGTATCCCATATCTCAGCTTAGGATAATTATTGTACTGATGTTTTTGCCAAAACAATCTAATAAATGAAATGAAATGAAAAATATGAAGTAACTTTGAAATACCAATTTACAGTCCTCTGTGACAATTTTCAGAATCTCCAACATTTTTGACTGAAGCTTGTGGAATTAAGCATATATTCAAAGGATTTATGAGAACTGCAATTCAACCAACATCAAATTCCTGACCAGCCAATGTTAAAATTCTCTCGAAAACCTTACACTGAGCAAAACTTACACAGCTCAACGAAGTGTTCTACACATGATCTGGCCCTGCTGTACAGAGCACTCAAATATCAATCGCAAAACACTTGAAATTTCGGTGATTGGCCATGAAATAATGTCAATAGCCAAACACTTGAATTTTAAATGGTGTTGAAAAAAAAAAGTACGTGCAAGCGATTTACAGGTTCTCGCTTGCTAGTCGTGCACGCTACCACTGCGCCGGCCGGCCAGTTGAAGACGGGAGAGTTTTTTTGTGCTATTCGTTCTTGCCTCGCTTCTAGCCTTCGATGAAAATCAATCAGTGAAACACATTAAATTCATGTGGATAATCACGTTGACTTTGAATAGTGCCTGTTTTGTGTAGATCTTAAGATCATTTTCAAGTGTTTTGCTCATTACTTTGAATAGTTCAAGAAGGTGGGACAAATTCATGAGCAAAACAATTGAAAAGCTTGAGCCACCCGAATGAAAATAACATGTCAAAAAATACCAAAAAGTCAACCGCCCAAACACTTGCATTTGATAGTGGTTTGGATTGATGTTGAAACACAAACCAATTAGATCTACGATGTGACTTTATTCAATCATTCAAGTGTTTGGGCACTTGAATAAAAAGTGTGGCATATTTTCAGTGTACTGTACTCTTCCAAGAACACCAACGACTGCGACATCACCACTCAAAACCTTTCTGAGGTCCCACGTTTTCCAGCTCACGTACCGCATCTCTTTATAGCATCTCACACCGAAAATCCTTCGCCTGTAAATTCACCGTCCGTGAGCTTAGAAGAACCGGAAAACTGGGCTAAGAAGAGCTTTGTGCGATTTATGAGAAATTCCTTCGGAATACCGACTGCAGCAGTGCTGGGGTGGTGCTGATGTTGTCTTTCGGGAGGAGCTTTTTCACGTGTCATTTTGAAAGTGGATAAAGTTTACTTTTCCTCGCGATTTACTTCGGGTAAAATTTAGGACTGAGCTGAGGATCAAAACAAAGCCTGTCGGCGGGGTTGCTAATCTGCTTTGGTACACTTTGGCTTCCATAAAGTTGGAGTAGGTATTTTGGAGAAGGGCGTTCCTTCACGGAGGAAGTGCTTTACAAACAAAGGCCTTGAAGGATTTTCCCCTCTGCAAAGACAAACTCTGTGGCATTTCTGAGGGTGGAAAACCGCCCAACCTCTCAAGTCATGGTTCAATCAGTTTTGCGAGAAGTCAAATTCTCTGCGGGGTTTCCAGCATCAGCAAACAGCCGATGGACAAGTTTAAATCCTGAGCAAGCGTCAAGTTATTCCACCACATCACTTGGGAAATGAGCCAAGGTTCTTGGACGGAAACCACACAGCAATGCAGCATCAAAAGTCCCAGTTGAGATTGGAACGATAAACCGATGCTAATCTAGCACTCTAAACTGATTCCTCACATTGACAAATGCAATTGTGCAAACATCGAGAAGCCGAGCCATGCCGGCTCCAACCGAGGGATATCTGTTCCAGAGCAGGGCAGGGTGGCGAGTGAATTCGAGTATTCACAAAGTGCGGAAGTTTGCAAAATCCAAAACACTGCTGTAATATTTTTTTACTTTTAGAAATTCATAATCAAATTTATGGACATATTAAGAGCGAGTCCACGAACAGGGCATACCCCTTTGTATGGGACGTCGTTTGGACCTCACCAATCTGCCTGAAATTTTCAGGGGTTGTTTGTACATATAAAACTAGCATCTGGCCAAAATATGAGCACTCTAGGTCAACGGGAAGTGGGGCAAATCGGGACACAAAGTTTGAAGGTTCAAAAACGTCAAAAATCTTAAAATGGCTGTAACTTAGGCAAAATTCAATTTATTTCTAAAATTCAAAATGCATCTGAAAGAGCTTAAAAAGAGCTGCAACAAGATGCAGGGAGAAGCATCCCAATTGGTTGAATCTGAAGGGAGTTATTGGCATTTTGGTGAAAAAATAGCATAATTTTCAAACTCAAATAAAAAAGTGTTCCATCCAGATATCAACTCGGTTCGACCTGCAGCTTGTAGGGGACATCTGGGACTACCATCCGAGACTGAGAACGCTTTGGGTAAGGCAGTTTAACATATTAAATAGACACTTTTACTTTTAGTGAATTTTTTGGTTGTACATTTTTGCTCGGGGGACCCCTTAGATCAAATTTTCCGGTGATAATTTTATCATATTCGTGTTCCTGAGACAATTTCACAATAGAAACATGCATAAATATGTTTATTTTCATCCATTTTAACCCTTTAAAAAATGAAAGTAAAAAAAAAACTTTGATTCACAGTTATTGAAAATCAAGTTCGTTTCCAAGGATACTAGATGACACCAGAAAAAAGCAGCTTCTTAATTTTTTTAAACTTTTATTTTTTAGAGGGTTAAAATGGATGAAAATAAACATTTTTATGCATGTTTCTATTGTGAAATTGTCTCAGGAACACGAATATGATAAAATTATCACCGAAAAATTTGATCTAAGGGGTCCCCCGAGCAAAAATGTACAACCAAAAAATTCACTAAAAGTAAAAGTGTCTATTTAATACGTTAAACTGCCTTACCCAAAGCGTTCTCAGTCTCGGATGGTAGTCCCAGATGTCCCCTACAAGCTGCAGGTCGAACCGAGTTGATATCTGGATGGAACACTTTTTTATTTGAGTTTGAAAATTATGCTATTTTTTCACTAAAATGCCAATAACTCCCTTCAGATTCAACCAATTGGGATGCTTCTCCCTGCATTTTGTTGCATTTTTTAAGCTCTTTCAGATGCCCTTTGAATTTTAGAAATAAATTGAATTTTGCCTAAGTTACAGCCATTTTAAGATTTTTGACGTTTTTGAACCTTCAAACTTTGTGTCCCGATTTGCCCCACTTCCCGTTGACCTAGAGTGCTCATATTTTGGCCAGATGCTAGTTTTATATGTACAAACAACCCCTGAAAATTTCAGGCAGATTGCTGAGGTCGATGCGAGATGGGTATGCTTTGCTCGTGGACTCGCTCTTAATGACTAGGGCTGTGGAGTCGGAGCCGGAGTCGGTGAAGTCGGGACTTTTTGGAGACCTGGAGTCGGAGTTGGAGTCGTCAAATCTCGAATAGCTGGAGTCGGAGTCGGCTAAATTTCAAAAGCTGGAGTCGTAGTCGTAGCCGGAGCCGAAATTTTTTGGAGTTATCTAAAATTTAACGCAAATTATGTCCTTTTTAATTTCTCAGTATTTTTTATAATTCAGTTCAATTCACAAAACTTAATAAAATTTTGAATTTATTTTGTTAGGTCACGTGCACTGCGTTGAAATTTTTCCATTTAGTTATGTATTGTTTTAGAGATTTATCACATTTTTATTGGGATCGGATTGCATTTTGCGAAAACGATGAGAAAAACATTTTTTGACTTCCTGATAGCACGTATTTTGTTATTTCACTATGATCACTAAATGATAACCTGTTAATCCTCTCTAACCCATGCTTGTAGAATTATCAATAAATAAAATAACTCATAAAATAGAAAAAAAGGTTATCTAGTAAAAAAATTTAAAAAAAATCATAAAATATGATTATTCACAGCCTCTTTTTATTTGGAATTATGTACACTTTTAATTGAAATTTGACCAAATTTAATCAAAACACTTCTTTAAAAATCACACACACAGTCATCTCACTGAGCGATTGTCTTGGAGGTTTTAAATAGATTATTTTTATTTCAAGGTACATAAGAAAAAATAATAATCATTGTTTTTTTTTAATAAGAGTTCACAATAACTACTAAACTAAAAAAATAGCGTTTTAAAAACATTTGAAAATTTAACAATACAACTCTTCTATCGAATTTTCAACTATTGGATCAATCTATTACTTGACTATCAACATTTGTATTTTGTATGTTTGTTAGAATGACAAGAAAAATGGAAATGTTTGGGCACTTCCTGACTTGAAGTTTCCAAGGAAATCGAAAAAATATGTGTGGAGAATGGTTTAATTTTGGACTTTTTTTTAGATGTGGTGTCAATTGAGTAGAAATTTGGTCAAAAGGAAGAATCTTATATGAAATTTAACGCTCTACATTTTTTCGAAGAGAGCAAAGTGATCTGAGTTGAATCCAAAAAATCATAAGCTTTTATAAAAGATGTTTTGTATGAAAAGATCACCAACGGCTATAGCGACCCTTAAAACTTATCCGATTTGACTCAAAATTTGCACAGATACTTAATTTTGCCTAAGTAATCAAACCATAGGGCGTCCCTAAAATCATTTTGATTGTTGTCACTCTAATGTAAATAAAAAAATAAAGTCTTGTGTTGAAAATATTTGAAACCGACAAAAAATATCAAAAACAGGTTGCAAATAATTTTGAATTATTCATATTGAATACACCTCTCTAGGTTAAAGTCACGTTAATAAAATAAACAACAACATATTGAATACATCAATTACCTTAATGTAAACTTTTTCTACATAAAAATCTAGAAGTGCTGATCCTTAGGCAAACTATTTTGTGGCAATTCTCAAAACGATTTTAAAACACATTATTCGCGCAAATGTTAACTGAACATGTGCGTGATGTTATTAGAAAAAAAAATCATGATAATACTGAGTTGACATCGGAGTCGGAGTCGGAGAAGACATTTGGCTGAAAGCCGGAGCCGGAGTTGGATTCGGAGTCGCCTGAAGTTGGTAGGCCGGAGTCGGTTGGAGCCGGAGCCGGAGTCGGAGTCGGAGTCGGCTCAACTCAGAAAGCCGAAGTCGGAGTCTGAGTCGGAGTTGTTTGAAATATAACCTGACTCCGCAGCCCTGTTAATAACTAAAATCATTGAAGAATTTCAGTTTACCACATTGCCACAATTTACTGTAGTAATGAAGATTTCTAGACTTAATTTTCCTATGCAGATAGGATCTTTTGAAAATTTAATCGAGATTTATCCTTTCATTGATGTTTATCTATATATTCAATGAGTCGACGATGGCTTGAGCGAATTACAGAAATTTACATAACATGTTATCCAGAGCGCAATGTGAACTGTTACTTCAAGGGGATTCGTACATGTAAATTTGCCAAATGTTCAAGTTTTGGCTTGAGATCCCTATGGAATAATTTTAAATTTATCTCAAAGACGTAACCATTTCAGTTTGGTTATTTCTCAAAATAAAAATACCAAACTTGAATGAAGTTGGATCTTTTTAGAGAGCTGATGTTGGAGTCAAAAAATCCAAAAATCTAGAAAAGAAGAAATTGAGCGTAGTCAGGCTCAGAGATACCTCAAAACATGACATTTTTAAATTTTGTTCGTCACCCTGTATCGATGCCATCGTCTGACTGTGTGTCTGTCGCTGGATCCGTCTGGTGTCGGGTTTTATGTGGGTTCACACCATCCTGGGATCATTGCTGTCGGTGCTGCTGCTGCTACTATTAGAGTACCATCATCCGAGGAGTGAAGAAGTTGTACAAAAGTGATTCCGAACCAGAAACCAGAGTTGACTAAATGCCTTGCCGGTCGGTGGTGTGTCTATCTTTTGCCATCAGTCCCGCAACAGTCAGAACAGAGAACTAGAGCCCAAGTGGTCGGAAATCATCTGCCCCCCTTCTTCAGTTGGGTTAGGTTAGGTTTGGTTCAGCTTCTTCCAGACTTCCAGACTCTGGCAACATTCCGAGGTGTCACATTTATCTTGTGTGAGCGTGGTTTTGCGTACCAAAAGTGGGAGAGAGGGGTGGGCTGTTTGTAAGATGATCCTGATAAATGATTTGGACGTTTGGCAAACGATGCCGATGAACCTGTCGTGACTGCGTTTGGATCAATTACCACGTGTCTGGCAAAAAGAGGTTAACGATTGACAAAACCACCTTCAACACAATTCTCGAATGGGAAATTTATGGAACTCGGTAACGTCTGGTGATTTCTGAAGAGAGGGAGAGACAAACTAAAGCTTTTTCCGTCCACATTTATCATGATTTATGAACGAGGCTTCGTGTGTGACAGAATGTTGCCTCGGAGAGCATGGAAATCCAATCGTATTTATATCTTCTTACAAAGAGACACATTCCATTCCAGGCAGAGCCTAGAGCGGTGGGTGTAGAAAAGAGTTGAAAGGCTCCCTCCTCGCACATGAACCCGTTTCGGTCATAAATCTTGTTTGCAATTGTTGTTGAGGCTGGAATGTTTGTTGCCGGCTTTTGCATCATGTTGAACGATGAAATTACACGTGGCAAGTGGCACTTTTGCAGGGCAGAAAACATATGAACTTGCGAAATTTAACCTATTTTTTATTTAATGAACTTAAACATTAAGACCTGCATTCCGTACAAAGTAAGATGTTTTGGAGTTGGGCAAGGTGATCTCGTTCTAGAATGTTTGCTGAAAAAAGTTAAATATAAACAATTTATTTATTCGTTCGGATTACGATACGCAATCAAACTTCAAATAACATTCTCTTCACAACATTTTTTGCATGATATTTCGATTTTTTCCAAAAATCACTCTTTTTTATTAACTCGGTGGCCGAATTTTTGTCCATACTTCTCTATAGCTCAAAAGTTGCGGGTTTGTGTCCCATAAACATATCAAAAAATCTCGAAAATCAAAAAATAAGTTTTTTGGGAAATTGAGTTTTTGTGAAAAAAAAAGTTAATTAAATAATCACCAGAATTTTTTTCAGCATGCCTATTTTTGCATTCTAATGCAATGGCGCACTACAAATGTTAATAAATGACAAGAAGAGTGCTAGGCGTCATCTAACCTAAGAGACTTTCCAGGATCCCTTCGAAAGATTGGCTGCGCTAGGGTCTGATTAAATTAGATTAGATTAGTATGCCTATTTTTTCTGAATATTCCTCAACAATACCTACAACTTTGCCGAAGACACCAAATTGTTCACACTAAGCAATGAGTTAGCGTAAACGTGAACAGAGTTCATGCCAACGGGAACCAGGAAGAAAACTGTTCACTTTCATGGTGCAATGCACTATAAAAGTTGAACAGTTCTCTTCCTGGTTCCCGGTGAACTCAGTTTTTTGAGTGCAGAAAATTCATTCAAAAGTTCCAGATTTTCGAATATTTACGTACCGCCGTTTCTGTATGGACAGCTGCCAAATTGTATGGAGACTTGTGTAAAATTTACCTAGTCCGTATTTTTTTAAAATACTCCAATTTTCATGATTTTCATATGGGTATTAAACAAAGCGAAATTTTGTTACATTTTCACTTTATAAGAGTTTTTTTCCTAAAATAGTGAAATTTTCACAGAATAACTTATTTTTTTTAAATGAACTTTAAAGGACCCGATGAGAAATTTTGTATGAATTTGTTCACCTAATTACAAAAAACTGTATTTTTTTCAAATGTACTCAAATTTTTATGAAAAACACGGAATTTAACAAAAATGTTTTTGTAAAAATTTCTTCAATTTTCAAAAAAAACTATAATACGACCAAAATTTTGCATCATTTAAAAAAAAGTACAATATTTTGTTAAAGCATAAAGCAAAAATACATACACAATTTCGCTTCATTTGATATCCACTTTGCGAATTATGAAAATATAAGTATTTTCGAAAAAAAATACGGTATTTATTAAAATTTGATAAAATTTGTAAAAATGCAAACAAAATTGCGCTTCGTTTGATATCCATATTACAATTTGTGAAATTTTGCTATTTATTTCTTGAAATGGGCTGAAAGCGCTTTTAAGATCGAACGCCAAAGAATTACAGTCGACTCTCTGGTTGTCAATATTCAAGGGACCGTCGAGGAAGAGAATCATCAGTTTACAGAACGATGCAAAATGAAGACTCGATTGAAAATATTTTTTTCTTGATACCCAGCAATGGGAGAGAATCATGGCAACGTCCATCAAACAAAAACAAACTTATGTCAAATACCCTTCAAAGCTTCGTTTCGCCAAGAAAAATGTCTATGCAAGCCACGAGAAAGTGAAATTATTGACAACCGGAAGAGATTTTTAAAGCAAACAGAATCCAAGGGACCGTCGAGGAAGAGATCCTTCAAGCAAGGGAAAATATCGAGGAATGAAGATAATTGAAGTATGCAGATGGAAGGGACTGAAGAATTCATCGATAGATGGAATTTATTGATATCGAGATGATCGACAGCCAGAGAGTCGACTGTACATGCCTTTCTCCATGTCTTGTGATTTAATAACTCGTATAAAAATACAAACAGAATATTCTCATTTTTTATGGTTTGTTGAAAATGTTGAAAATGAAATTTTAAGAAGTGAAAGTAAGTAATGTACAAAAAAGTGAGATGTAATTTTAAAAAAAGGTTGGAAACTTTTACACGTATCAGTTAATCTCATAACATCTCGAAGTCATTCAAAAAAAGGCAATTATAAAATACAATAACTCGACGCTGACGAGCTAACTTGTCGGACGTTGCTTTTTGACGTTCCGAGAAAAACGCGTTTTAATGTTTGACCTTGAATAAACAAAAACTAGAGCACGCAATGCAAACAATAACAAACACATTTTGTAAGGTTGACCATTCTGTGCATTGTCCTGAAGTTTGATTGAATTTGGTTGATGAAGTCCCGAGCTGGGTGCTGAAAAGACAGAATGCGTAACGTGATTTTCGAATGCTCCCCACTGCTCCCCACTAATACAACTGCACTACAGCTGTAAACATAAACAAAGTAGAAGGCTATGTTCAAGCTCAAGCGTGACATATTTTTTGCTGCTGAAGTGACTTGTTTTGAAACATTTTGGATCTGCTGATGTTAAAGTTTTCGCTGAAAAATTAAGTGCTTCGCGCACTTTTTGTTCGTAGACTAAACGATGAGCAGCCAAAAAAACCCCTTTTTCTTTTCCACGTGACGAAAAAAAAGTCAGAATTTAGTGTTGAAGAATGGAAGTTCCATGATTGTGTAACTTTGAAGCGCAGTGATAATATCGGAGTATGATTATTAAATATTATTTGGCAGGTGCCATTCATAGTTATTGATAATTCGTCGCTAACATTTCAAAAAGCGTCATAAACATAGGTTTTGCATGAGACATACTTTTTGAAATGTTAGCGACGAATTGGGCCAATCTTGATTTCAACCATCTTTTTAAGATTTGTTGACTTCGAATACCTCAAAAGCTCGACGCCATCGACTTTTTTATTCCTGACAAAATATTTGAATTATAGATCGATTACAATACTTGCCGCTTCTTGGTATCATTTGGCAAACAGTTAATTGGTTCCGCTTTGACAGTTCTAAATTGAGGCCGCTTTGCGAACTACTATTCTGCACCCAGGTCCCGAGTTAAAATTACAAATGTTTACGGTAGTCTAACTTGTACGTGCGTCAAATGCGTTCTGACCTGAAATCCCTTTGGCCAATTGTCGCACTAACATCAATTTTCAGATTGTTTCAAGATAGCCCGACAACATTGAAACTTCTTTCATATGAAAATGACATCAATGCACGATTTTTTTCGGGTTTTATTGAATATCTCAGAATTGAAATCGAATTACGAGGATCTGTGAAGGTCAACAGGTGAGGCATTGTTAGCTGCACAAAATGGCGTTCTTAACTCAATTTGGCCCAAAATGCACGTGCGACAAGTTAGCACGACAGCGACGAACTGTAAACGTTTTGCGAAAAATCCAAAACTTTTCTTTTAGTATGCTTTAGACAAATTCAATAAAAATCATACCACTGTAGTGAGCAGAGCAAAAATATAATCCCCTAATCAGGCTCAACAAGTTTGGGCAGTTTGCGTAATGATTTTTTTTTTCAAACTCCAGCTCACGCTGTTGGCCTACGCCAGGTCGAATCCTATTCATTAAGCGCTAAAAGTCATTAACAACTTTTGGTTCGTTAGTGCTTCCTCCGCGCAGCAGCCAGCCAGAGAAACCAAACGGAGATTGTCTCTTCGTATTTAAATTTCCTGTTATCCACGTTGTCGTCGTCGTTGGCGTTTGGCCCCGGTGGTGGCGTGCTGTCCAACTTTTGCAACTGCGATAGGCAAAGTTCCTGCCAGTCGAGAAGCGACGGAACCAGCGGAGATGGCCAGCTTCTGGATCACAAATCAGCACGTCGACACAGGAAGGAAGGAAGTTTCCAAATTTTATCAAATTAGCATTAAATTTAAATTTTCCTCTCCGGGTTCTTAAACGGTTCGTGGATGGCGATGGCTCACACCGGCTATTATTGCATAGTTTAGGGCGTTTATGTGCTGCAGTGAACAAAAAAGAGAGTGTAACGAGGAGAATATTTAAATGTGGCAGAATAAAAATGTTTGATTTGAACCAATCTTGTCAGTGACTATTCTTAACAAAAACAATGTGATCTCTTATTGAAAATGAACTTTTTTTTCTGAAAACTAGATATGGATTTTATTTCTAGATTAAATTTTCAAAACAACATATCCCTCATGGGTTTCCTATGCAGATAGGGCCTTTTGAAAATTTAATCGAGATTTGTATAATTGGCTTATCCTAAACTTAATAAAAAGTTGCAACACACAATAAAACCAAAAAAACAAATTTGTAACGCTTTTTGGAAGCCTGTCCAATAGGGTGCCCAAAATATGGGACTTTTTTTACAAAACCTCCCTCCACTAGCTGAATATTGCTATTTTAGGACTCTGGGACAAATATGAGCAAAATCGGTCAACATACCCATTGATAACAAAACAAAAATACTCATATCTTTACCATTAATTAGGCTAAACATGTCTTTTACTTGAAAATAATGTATTTTATTTAAAAACTAAAATTTGCAAATTCGATTCTATCTAATCAAACCGTAGCACAACCATCCATTCGGAAGCATCCTGGAGAATTCCGGGGTGATTACTACGGCAAGGCTAACTGCGTGAAGTTAACCGCAATGTTTGAAAAGGTAATGACTTGTTGAGAGCACCAAGCTCAGAAGTTTTGGTGCTCCGGAACCCTCAGGGATGGGTAATTGTATTTCCACAAATGTCCAGGACATTCAATTTGCCCTTTTCTGTTACAAATTCGATTTTACATTGAAACCTTAATTTTTAGAAAAAAAAAAGTTTGAAAATACGCAATTTGTAAAGCTTATTTCTTTATTTTGAGCAATTCTCTTCACAATCGGCCGATTTCTTCCATTTTTGTATTTTTTGTATTTTTTGACCTGGCTCAAAATTTGTTGGAGCCTTCCCTAAGAAGAACAAAGAAGCTATTTTGTGTCATAGGTTAACCCATACAATTTTGGCAGCTGTCCATACAAAAATGGTACGTAAATATTAGAAAATCTGTAACTTTTGAATGAATTTTGCTGACCAAATTGGTGTCATGGGCAAAGTTGTAAGTATTGTTGAGGACTATTCAGAAAAAATAGATTATTTTTCGATTTTGAGATTTTTGATATGTTTTAGGGGACAAAAACCCGCAGCTTTTGAGCCATAAGGAAGTATGGTCAAAAATTCTGCCACCGCGTAAGGATTTTTTGAAAAAATAGTGATTGTTGGAAAAAATCGAAATTTTGAACTTATTTTTTTTGTGATATAGTGACCATGAGTGCCCCTTCCTTAAAATATTTTTTTGAAGAGTTCAGAAAAATAAAAAATACATATAAAATAATCTATAAAACTATAAAACTGTCTAAAGACATTGAAGATTGGTTCTCTGGTCTCTGAGATACAGCGACATAAAGAAAATAAAATAAAAAATTGAAAATTCTAAGTCTTACCCCCAACAACCCTCCATTATCTAATGTCGATATATCAACAACTAATGGACCGATTTTTAATGTTTAAAATGAACATTCATGAAATCTTTTCGAAAACAATACAATCACAAATTTAGATTTATAAAAATACAATAAAATATAACATAAATTTTTCAATTTCTTTTTCTTTAAGGCGGTTTTCCAATGATGGAAGACACAATTTTTTAAGAGCGGATACAGACATCGCACAAGTATTTCAGAAAAAGAGTTCTCAAAAATCAGGATTTGAGTTCCGGGTTTCGGGTCAAAATTCAATCGAAAGAGCGCATCAATACCTTCAAAAACAAATAGGATTTTTTCTGGGACGACTCCCCGCCGTGCACGATTTTTTTAAAATTTTCCGAGAAAAGCGTTTTTCTAAAAACAAACCTTAAACCTTTCTTTTGCAAAAAAAAAAATTTTGAAAAAAAAGGATTTTGAAAAATTGAGTTTTTGTGAAAAAAAAATAATAAAAAAATTGACAGAACAAAAAATTCAAAAGCTACAGATTTTTGAATAACTACGTACAATTTTTGTATGGACAGCTGTCGAAATTGTATGGAGATTTGTATGGGTGAACCAATGACACAAAATGGCTTCTTTGGTGATAGGGAAGGCTCCCACAAAGTTTGAGCCAAATCAAATAATACAAATAAAATCCATTTCCAGTTTTGGTAGAGAATTGCTCTTTCGTGAAAAAATAATTTTATAAATTAGAATCAAATAAAAAACTAACTTAATCCACCTATGTGGTTGGTGCCTTCCTCACTTTTTGCCAACATTTGGTGATATGATGGGTTTGGAAACAAATTCCATCTATTTCTCAATAAAAAAATTACACAAATGTCACTAAAGCGGTCAAGACTTGAAACTGAGCGTTGCCAGATCTTCAATGTTTTGGACTCATGGGAAAAACTCATTACCTAACCAACGATGAGTCGGATGATGGATCCGGACATAGCATAGGCATTAAAAAAAGTACATAAATATCAATTAAGTGGTCATATTTCGAGATAGGGTTGCCAGATCTTCAATGTTTTGGACTCATTGGAAAGGTCTTTCGATTACCTAAACAACGATGGGTCGGATGATGGATCCGGACATAGTTTACATACATTCAAGTGAGATCCGGCTTCAAAAATGTACATAAATATCACTTAAGTGGTGATATCTCGAGACAGGGTTGCCAGATATTCAATGTTTTGGACTCATTGGAAAGGTCTTTTGATTACCTAAACAACGATGGGTCGGATGATGGATCCGGACATAGTTTACATACATTTAAGTGAGATCCGGCTTCAAAAAAGATCATAATTATCACTTAAGTGGTCATAATTTGAGAAAGGGTTGCCAGATCTTCAATGTTTTGTACTCATTTGAAAGGTCTTTTGATAACCTAACCAATGATGGGTCGGATAATGGATCCGGACATAGTTTTCATATAGATAAGTGAGATCCGGCATCAAAATTCCAGCACCCGATTCGCAACTCTGACACTTTTTTATACGTAACTTTTGAACTACTGATCGGATCTTCAAACAATTCAATAGTGCAGTATGGGGCACCAAACCGGATCGAATGCAACTTGTTTGACTCAAATCGGATCAGCCAGTGCCGAGCAAACTTGGCAAGAATTTTGAGTACCAAGGGGAATACGCACACACATACACACACACACACACACACAGACATTTGATCAGTTTTCGATTCTGAGGTGATACATGAATATAGGTCTTTGACCTGTTTTTCAAAAGTTCATTTTTAGAGCAGGATTATAGCCTTACCTCAGTGAGGAAGGCAAAAAATACAGAAAATCAAATGCTTCAAACGAAATCGGCTTTCGATGCTACAATCTGAAATAATTTATTTTTTCAACATTTGTCATGTTTTTGGGGTTATTTTCTACCAACACTACGAAATTGGAAAAGTTTGCCCCGATCCCTCTTCGATTTTATTGATAATTAGCTGTTTGGAAGCATAGCTCCCTAATCACGATTTTGAAAACATATTTTCGATACCGTAAACAAGGGTGACATTGATAGCCGCGATGATTTTGATAGGTTTGAGATTTTTCCGTAAAAAAGAGTATACATTAAATGCGTACGGAATAGTATGGAATCATACTGATCGTGGTAGAGAAGTATCCAAAGTACTTCATGAAGAAGTTTTCAAAAAAAATTGAAAAGTTTAAAAAGTTAGTTACCATCATCTGGGGCGAATCGGGACTACAGTCTGAATAGGGACAGCAGTGTTTAGAGCACTTAAAGGTTTTAAATTTGGAAATGGATGTACATATTTTGTTGGTCTGAATCTGCTCTATCTGAAACCTACCAGAACAAAAACAAAATATTGTGCTCTAACATGGTTAAAACTGCTGTCCCAATTCGCCCCATATGTCCCAATTCGCCCCAGTTGACGTTATCTATAATTTATAGCTCTTAATCGTGATGAGTTAGAAGATCGGTGTCGATTTTTTTATTTAAAACTTCACTCCCGATTAAATGGCGCTGGTATTATAATTGATAAAAATTAAAAAAAGTACAATCAACCCCCGGTGGATGGTCACTTTTTCATTTGACACTCTTGCATTTTGGGCCAAATTGATTTAAGAACACAAAGCTTCACCATTTGACCTTCACAGATCCCCAAAATTCAATTTCAATCCTGAGATACTCAATAAAAACTGTAAAAACTTCGTTCATTATTGTTGCTCTTCATACACCCAAACGGCGGTCGCATGAATGTGATGCATGGCGGCATGAAAGTATATCAGAATCTGCATGAAAACTGTCCTCATGCATTTTTTGCGATATAGGGGTATGACATTTTTGCCCGCTACCGACAATTATCGACATTACCGACGGCTTTTTGGTTGTATTTCACAAAAAAAAACCTTTAACAGAACGAGGATTGAACCACCAACTTCTTGGTTATTGATCCGACACGCTACCATCGCGCCATGGACGCTTGATGAAATGTGAGTGAAAGAGCACCAACATATTCTTCTCTTTGGAGTGTTGCTCGGGGACGGACCAGCATTATATGTGTTGGTGAGAACTGCAGATCGCTTAAATGTTTACATGCGGGCAAAAATGATCTACGGGCTTGCTGCAAAAAATGTTATGAAATGTGACATTTTCTGCAGCAAATCCATTGTTGCAGATTTTGAGATATATTTTCCTTTGGGTGTACACCCTGAAAATTGATGTTAGTGCGACAACTGGCCAAAGGGATTTCGGGTCAGAACGCGTTTGACACATTTACATGCCAAACTACCGTAAAAATGTGTTTTAATATATCGTCAGCTGTGTGCTATCTTGTGACATAGACCATTTTGGTCGAAAATGAGTTAATGATGACTTTTTGCTACACTTAACAAACACTTCAAGATGCTTTAACCCGATTTTGGAAACTCGCTTCCGTTTCCCGGATATCGCAATACACACTTGTGACATAGACCAATTTATCATCAAAATGATCGTGCACACTTGTGACACGTCATACATGTTGTTGGAAAATGTGGAAAATTTTTCTTGTTTTTCACAAATTTATGAACACACATACTTTCTAAAGGCAATGCAACCTTTTGTTTTTGAAAATATACTGATTAAGTCGGTTAAACTATTGATTTAAGCCTATTTTAGTTTGTATGGGAATTTTGTGCACACTTGTGACACGTAGTACAATTGTACTTTCGAAACACACTTGTGACACGTGCTTTTCAGATTTTTGTTTACATTATTTACTGTATCTTTTAACTGGTGTAATCAAATTAGTTGAAACTTGGAGCGTTTGTTAAGCGATAGTATACGAACCGATTGCTTCAAAAAGTTTGGCTCTATCATTCATAGTTTTGAAATTATTTACCAACAAACTTTAAAAATCGATTTTCTCGAAAAGTACTAAATGGTCGTTGTCACAAGATAGCACACAACTGACGATATATTATCAATTCGTGGTCAGAAAACTAGGGCTAACCTGCTAACACGTTTTAATTAATGCAAAAACCAAGTAATAGACATTCTGAACCTCGCTCTAAGGTTCAGCCAGAGAAATTGAAATGAATGAATCTTCTTCATCCTCAAAACGGGTCGGAATTCTAGGAACAACACCCCAAAAACATGATAAAGCCCCACCATTATCATTCTCATCCTTCTTAACCTCGATAGCCTTTTTGCACTCTCTCTCTCTGCTCTCTCTCGTTCCCCGTTGGAAATTGGGTGGATGCCATAAAGGCGGCATTATGGTCACATTTATTAATATTAAATTCAATAAAATAACAAATAGTGCAATAAATAGGCGTCCCATCACACTCGCGCTCACTGCGGTAACTCTGATGATGCCGAGCCGAACCTAGCCGCCGGGAGGGCATATTCAATAATGATAATAAATTTTTATTATTTTCTGGCGTCACTGGCCGGGGGCTGGCAGCACTGCTGTTGCTGCTGTTTGAAACAATATTTGTCACGCTGCCGCGCCACGGTTGGTGGCTCCTTTATTTTTCTTCTCTTCTGTGTTCTTTGAAGCAAAAATGCCCTCGGGGAGGATTTTCCGGGAAATTGGAACGAATGTTTATGGTGCCCGATTTCGGCTCCGGTGGTTTTCGTCTTTGTGCTGCTTGGCGATCTTCCGTATTTACTCTTTCTGGGTGTTTTTTTTTTGTTCTTGCTTCTTATTCTTTAGGTCCTTGTTTCCCTTAGGAAGACACTTTTGGTGAAAATGAGGCTTATTATTCGTTATGGTGTATGATTTAGGATGAGCGGAGCGAAAAAAAAGTACAAACGATTAAGAGAAGATTTATTTAAAAGGGAAGGAGACTCAGGAAACTTACCACACCATTATATTTTCATGAAAACCCAAATTGTTTTATTCAACTCATATTTTGCTCTATAATAAACTTCTTTATATTTCAAGTATTAAGTTTTTTTTAACTCTTCAAATATCGGCAGGAATAGATATTTGTTGATTAGTTATCAATCAAATTCAACTAGGGAAAATAAACTTATTTTCGTCACAATAAACTTTTAGACCTATTCTCGTCACTTTTGCAGTCTGCCACTTTTAAAACAACATATCCAGAGTTGCTTGCTAGCTTTTTATTGCTTCGAAATAGTCAAACACACTTCATGAAATATGTGTGTTGTTTAATATATTCAGGCACGATTTAAATTTAAAATACACAAAAAAAATGATAGTTTTGAGTTTCAAATAATTTCAAAATTGTGGTTTGCCTTCAACATATCATTCAAAAAAGGAAAACAGTCATGGAAAAAAATACCACTTCTCAACATAACAAAGCGACTTAAACGTTCAATCAGTTAAACCGATTACAAAACATATCGTTTTTCTCGAGTGCCACGCAACCGAAACAAAAAAAAATGTAATATACTTGTTTGTTCCGTCCCAAGTGCAGTTCCTTACAACAACTCGTTTTCTTAACGATTGTACAGCATCCATCCTCAGTATCAGTGGCAGCAAGTAAGGAATGGGGGGAAGACGCTCGAGAGAACGAGCTTAATATTTCGCCCCGTTTGTCTTTCGACGGCAATATATGTAAGGATGCAAGAAGAAAAAAAACAACCCGGAACGGGACTCTGGCCCGGGCGCAAGAAAAGCGGAAAAGACGTTATGCAAATGACGGCAAAAATTTGTGTTGAAACAGAACGGACCTTGGTTCGTGCAATTCCACCCACCCCATCCCTGACATGAGGAAAGCAGATCATCGAGGTAAAAAAAAACATGTTTCGTTTGTTTCCTGCCAACCGTCTCATTTCGACTGGAGACTTGAACAGCTGAGTGTTTTTTGGAAGCGATGTAGTCGAGAAAAGACACATTTTCTGTTTGAATAGTTTAAATCTTATTAAAAATCACTTATAATTGTACTCGTGATAAATACAGCTTTACAAAAATGCTTAACTCAAATTTACAATTTTCACTAGGGACTTTAGGACCCCAAGACGGATTGAATGAGCCAAAGCTGTTCAGCCAATGCCCAAATAATAGAGTACAAAGTTTCAGATTAATATTCATACAAACACAGACAATTGATTAGAAGAGTGATATGTTGAAGTTTTGGGTCTAGGAGGTTTTATAAAGAAGTTCATTTTTGAGTGCTTTAATAGCTTTTCCTCAGTAAAGAAGGAATCTGTAAATATAAAACGGCTTTCATAACATCATGATTCGAAATCCGGGCACTTAGTAGCATACCATTTTCGTTATAGCTGACAAAAAATCATGTAATAAGTTGGAAATGAAGAAATATCATCAGGATGTAGTATTAATAGTCAATTTTCAGAGAATGCATGCAAAATATGTCTTTTCTAACAATTTTTCATCAGAATTTGAAAATTAAAATGACTTGTTGTGCTTCGAATCCCGGACACTGATAAAAGCTGTTTCGAATTCCGGACACTCGTTTTTGCTAATAATTCGCACAAATTTGGACTGAAATGTTAGTGAATGGCATTGTTTAGGTCTCAAATAAGCTGTTAACATCAAAACAATCGATATTTTATATAAAAATTTGCTAGAATTTAAGGAAATCAAAACAATAAATTTCTGCTTTGCCTCCCGGGTGCTTCGGACGCCTATGAAATATTTCACGTGAAATCTTATAATTTTATTTTATTTAATTGTTTTGACATTAACTACAGCGTTCAAACAAACTTTAAATGAAATTTGATGTTAGAATTCATCAGAATAACACAGTTTTGACATTCATAATGCGAACTTATATCGAAATAATTGATAAAACAAGATGAGGTGTCCGGGTTTCGAAGCGTCCGGGAGTTCGAATCATGAAAAGGATAATGTTGTCCAATCTGCTCATAATTAAAAATTCGGCTGTAAAGACAAATCAAGCATTTCGAAAACAAGCAAAAATATATTTATTTGATTGGAAATATTGATCAATACAAAACATTATCAAACTTTCTTTCATGAATAACATATAAGCATTAGCATTAGCAATAGAGGTCGCACAATTCCGGAAGTCTGCAAAACGCTTATCTTTCTTTTAAACTTTGTTTCATGAATAGTAAACGAATCTTATGTTCTTCTTATTGTAATCTATTTATTTTTAATTCGATATCTCTGGAACGAAACATGTTCCTTTCTGTAGATAAGTGATTCTTGTGTAAAATTGGCCGGGGAACACGATGGTGAGGTCAAATAAAAAAAATAAGTTGGGGTGTTTTGAGATACGGCCATTTGAAGTTTTCAATTGCGCAATACAGGTAGAAAAATAAATTAATCAACATTTTGATCTCGGAAATGGATTCTACGTCCAATTTCCTTAAAAATTGAGTCTAAGACCAACCTTCTAAGATTTGTGGTTCCTGAGCTATCGCCGTTTGAAGATAGGGGTTTCGCTCAAAAATCGCCAAAAAGTCGATTTTTTGCGGAAGTACAAAAAATGGAGGGGGTGGTCCGATTTGGATGACATTCGGGATTCTTGCATGTTTTGATAGATTCAACAGTTCTGCTAAATTTGAGCAGGATCGGAGAGGGTAATTTTCAAATTTGCTCTTTTTCGTGCACAGTTGAGATGGAATGACCCATATTTTGATGAAAACGTTGTTCGGATCTATCATGCAACTTGTCTTTGGATAGGTAATCAAAAGACCTTTGCAACGAGTTCAGAAGATTGAAGATCTGACAACCCTATCAAAAGATATAAGCACATAAGTTCCCTGAATTATGAAGATCTGACTACCCAATCTGATGGTATCAATAATGAATCAAGTTGATAGAACACTGAAAGGTCCGCCCTTTTGTATCTATTTTGGATAGCATAACCCTCTAAATGTGAGGAAGGCACCAACCACCTAAGGGTGGATTAAGTAACGTTTTCTTGTTAATATCAGATTTAATGTGTTAAAATTTTATTATTACGTTTAAAAAAATCAATGTTAATTTTTAGTTAACTAGGTTTATATAATTTTATATCAAAATACATATTACTTATAACAACTAATTTGGTTACGCCAGTTGAAAGATACAGTAAATTATGTAAACAGAAATCTGAAAAGCACGTGTCACAAGTGTGTTTCGAAAGTAAAATTGTACTATGTGTCACAAGTGTGCACAGAATTCCCACACAAACTAAAATAGGCTTAAATCAATAGTTAAACCGACTTAAGGTAAATTTTTTGAAAAGTCATAAATTTGCTTAAAATTATTAAAAACTAGTTTTGTTCACTAAGGGATCATTCATAAACCACGTGGACACTTTAGGGGGGGGGGGGGGTGGTATGGCGTTTGTCCACGATCCATACAAAAAAGTTTTTTTTTGTATGGACAATTGTCCACGAGGGGGGGGGGGTATCAGATTCCCAAAAAAGTGTCCACGTGGTTTATGGATGGTCCCTAAATTATCGATTCACATTGCATTTCAAAATGAATTCGGGGTTAATATAAAAAAATCACATTTTATATGAAATTTGTTCTACTTTTTTTTCTGCCAATAAATTTGGAGATTTTTTTTAGTTGTGTTTCAAAATCACATAGAATTTATTATTCACAAACAAAATTTATCTTCTTTTAGTGGGAAATTGTCCAAAGAATCCGAAAATGCTTTCCTTTTTTCGATTCGAACCCATTTTCGTTGAGAAAATCGTGACACTTTGAGAGTATTAAAATAATGCTATTTATCAACATCTCGTAATTACAGTTAACTAACTTTTTGAACTTTTCAAAATTTAATGAAAATGTCTTCTTGAAGTACTTTGAACACTTCTCTACATGGTCTGTATGATCCCATACTATTCCGTACGTATTTGAAGTGTGCTTTTCATTTGCAGAAAAATCTCAATCTTATCAAAGTCACTCCGGTTTACGGTATATATAAAAAAAAACATAACGTGGCCAAAACAAAACGTCCGTCATACCCTAGAGCAGTCAAAATTTGGCACTATTTGTCTACTAAAAAATATTAAAAAATCGAAGAGAGTCAAGTTTGTCATAACCGACTTTTTATGATAAAAAGTAATTTAAGCCATTGAAATAGTAGTTTATGCAACAAGTTGCAAAAAGAAGATTTTTTCAGTACGAGTCGTACATTTATCCAACGAGTTTTACCGATTTGGATAAATACGACGAGCGCTGGAAAAAAAAAGTTTTGCAACAAGCAGCTTACAGTTTTTTTTGCAATTCCGAAAAACGCTCTTTGAATGGAATTCTTGTCAAACATGTGTATAATAAATTCAAATGAAAATAATATTAAAACATGTTACTTTTTGATACTAGTGCTGAAAAGTTCAACTTTTCAGCACCCATTTCAGCACTGGTATTGAAAGGTATTAATTATCCATTCTGTTATTTTTGGTAGAGAAAAGTAGGTCGTTTCATCGTTCGAGAATGACAGGAATAGTTATTAAAAATATTGTTTTGAGATTATGTACATCGACTCTGAGCTAACTTGATAAGAGGAGAGTGGTGCAAACCAAATGAAATTACTAGTCATGGATTCAACATGTGATGACAAATGTGTTTAAAAATACATATCAGTAGATCTGTTGATTAGACTTTTACCGTAACGAAAATTTTGATTTTTTTTGCCTCCTGATTTTTTTGGATTTATCTTTGAAAACAAGGGCCCTAATAAAATGGGTTAGTTCCCGGATAAAAAATTACCATTTGATTACCATATTGGATCATACAATGACACTTTGAGAAATGGTAACTATTTGTGAAATCGTTTTTTCAATTTCCCAAAATTAAAATTTAACTATATTAAACTATTTGTGAACTGTTTGATTTAAGGTTACTTTTTGCCAAATAGTACTTAAACCATTTATTTACCATACAACAAACAGTTTTTTGACGAAAATAGTACTGAGTTTTTTAAGGTTACCATTGCTAACCACCCTTATGCCAGATGGTTAAACCATTTGTGAGATAGTAAAAATTCATGCCAACCATATAAATACCATTTTTAAAATAGTAGTCAAACATTTTTGGAAATGGTAGTAACAATATAGTTTAAAGTTCAATTACCATATGAAAAAAAGTTTTTATATGGTACTTTTTTATGCGGGTTTTCAGAGTGTATTTTTTCCTTAATAATCCGAATCATAACCTACAACTTTGCTAAATATACCAAATTAATCAGAAAATCCATCTCGGAGATACAGATAAAAGTCGATGAGTGAAATTTTAGAGAATTGCACAAATTTCATATATTTGCTTACAATTTGAATTTCTTTTAATTTTTCCTACTGGATCACTGTGTCATTTAATATCCACACCATTTCACATCGATTGTATAGCATTAAGGACCTTGTTATGAAAATGGATTATTCATTAGCAATATAATAAAATATCAAAGGTTTAAGCAAGGATGATATTTAATAACACAGAAAATTCTATCATAACTAACAATTGTTCAAACTAAGACCAAAGAAAGCCCAGAAGACAAAACTTACTTTCTGAATTCAAAGAAAGAATCCTAAAAGATATCAAATTATACAAAGAACTCCCACCTTATAAACTTTTCATGGCGAAAGTATCATTAACGTCGCCTAAAACAAGGTTCATCATATTCTAAGATGTAAACTTTCCCGGAGAAAAAAACATCGAAAAAATGCTGCCAAAGTTTTGGGCCACAAAGTACATTTTTATGCGACCATACATGGAGCGGCAACATCCCGAAGGGCGCCAAAGTTTAGCCAAAAAACCCAAACACACACACACACAGTTGCCAGGTTGTTCCATACTTTGGCTGATTGCTGGTTTATGTCAAGTTTCAGTTTCCCTCCCAGGACATCTCTCACCCCAACCCCTCGACCCCTGTCCCAGAAATGGATTTCCATATCTCGCAAAAGAGACGACGAAAAGAAAAAATCACAAAGTTTTCTTCTCCACTCTCCATTACGCGCGTCAGCCAGCGCTCGACAGTAAAGTTGGCATCTTTTTTTACTACTTTTTTTGTTTGCTATATGACAGTCAGTAGTAGCTGTAGTAGCAGCGCTCATTTTCGTCTCATTCGCACCATGCCCAAAAATGTGAAAGCTTTTTTTTTTGTCTCGCGAGCTCGCTCACTTTGATGTTTTCGCAAGTTCATTTGCAAGTGTGTTGGAGCAACAAACATCAGCAGGCTGATTGTTGAGCGCAGCTGGGGTAACTTTTGTGTGTGGTAAAATTGTATGCTTTGTGTGCTTTGCAGTGTACTTTCTTAAATAAGCAGATGTTTTTATCTTAAACGATATAGCAAAATTTAAATACTATTTATAACTGCTTTGTTTTCTTTGTTATTTTGCAAACAGGGCTGAGCTGTACGTTAGTCGAGGTTAGTCGTCAACTGACAAGTTCTTTACAAAAAATAAAATATTTGAGTCGCCTCCCTTAAACAATTTGACGCCCTCAGCAGGGCCTAAAAAAAACTTTGAATTTTGCAAATTTGCCAAGTTGCCGATTTGTGCTGCGCCTTCATGAAATTTAAAAAAAAAAACCTAAAGGAGACGTTGCAAATCGTCGCTGTCGTGCTAACTTGTCGTACATGCATTTTGGGCCAAATTGAGTTAAAACACAATTTTGTGCAGTTCACAATGCCTCACCTTTTGACCTTCACAGATCCCCAAAATTCGATTTCAATCGTAAGATATTCCATAAAAAGTAAAAAAGCGTCGTGCATTTTTGTCACTTTTCATATGAAAGAAGTTTCAATGTTGTCGTGCTATCTTGACACAGCCTGAAAATTGATCTAAGTGCGACCATTGGCCAAAGGGATTTCAGGTCAGAACGCATTTGACGCACGTACAAGTTAGACTACCGTAAACATTTTCAGTTATAACTCGAGACTCCAGCGACCAAATTCAACCAAACTTCAGGACGATGCACAGAATGGTCAACCACACAAAACGTGCTTGTTATTTACATCGCGTGCTCTCGTTTTTGTTAATTCAAGGTCAAACATTAAAACGCGTTTTTCTCGGAACGTCAAAAAACGACATACGACAAGATAGCACAAGATAGTTGAAATATTTTTTAAAGTTCTTGTCTCACCCTTCCAAAAAGAGCCTATAAAATCAGGGACAAAAACATATTTTTGAAATTTCAATGAAAATTCTAATTTTTGATGTACAATGTACATGTCCGTAAAAAAAGTCTTTTTCGCTAAAATTATTATTTTCGCTAAAATTGATGTTCTTTAATTTAAACAATAATTTGCAAACAACTGCTGTATTATGTATTTTCCATACCTGTTTTTGATCAAAATGTTAAAATGCTGGCTTTAATTAATTTTATCACCAATTTAATACTTAACAACTTGCACATACTAGAAAATTAGAATAAAGCAAGATCAGGATTTCTGGATTTTTGTACACAGTGAAAAATGTGTAAATTTCGAAGCTTTAATTTCGGAAGGTTAAAAATTACCTCTTTTATTACGTAATTTAACCTCAATTTAGACTGAAAAGTGACATTACAGCAGAAAAGTGGTGAAGTTACACATTTTCAGAAGTGAAATTACACAAGATGTACCCCTTCCCAAATGTAATATTATTCTTTTTTTTTTGTCCAAATAAATAACATGTTGGAAAACTGTAACTTCATTGAGAAATGGACTATATTCAATATTTCCCGTATCCCGCCTACACAGTAAAAAAAGTGGTAATATTACATCCGGGAAGTGGTACATCTTTAATGTCAGAAAAAATGTGTAATTTTACCTCTGGAAATGTGTAAATTTACCATTTTTAGGTTAGGTTAAATTACATCATCAAAGAGGTATTATTCAACTAAATTTAAACTTTGATAAGAACAAAAAAAAGAATGGAATAAGGTAGGATTTGAAAGCGAGTTAAATATGAAAATAAAAGACTAATTTTGGAATGATGATAATTTATCGTATAATTTTAATTTTATAAAATAATTTGTGTTATAAAAGCATTTTTGATCGAAGTCTTTTATTCACCTAAAATCTCGAAAGATACCAAAAAAGCTCCGTTTATTTGAATATTTTCACAAATAAATATCAGACTATTCATAAAACTTAACTTAGTAATTCCTAAAAGTAGAAAGAACGGTTCCGATTTTATGGATTTCGAGGGTCATTGTTTTTCTTTAAAAACTTGATACAAAACGTCGAAAAAAATAGTCGGTCGATACATCCCCTAATTCCAGAATTTCTACGATTTTTTGAACATTGATCGTTCTGTAAACTGTTCCGAATATTTGGGATGGCTGTATGTTGTTCTGCTGAAACCAGTAAGAATTGTTGCAGAAAAGTTATTTGTCATGAAAAACATGATTTCCGCATGATTTTTTTTTTCAACTTTATGTTTCAATGCTAATCATAATCACATTCACCTCACCAATAATACCTATTTATTTATTTATTGTACGATTAGACCTTATTCTACAACCTTATCTGCAACCTCCAAATATGATATTGCCTATTTTGTAGTTATATTTTAGCATACGCTTGTTTTAGTTTTATTGCTTATTTTTACATCACATTAATAATTTACTTTTATGTTGCAACAAATGATGTTAACACATGGTCTATGGCAGTGGTTTTCAGCTCTCTTTGTTTGATGTTGTTGTTCTTCCTAATCACACTACATACAATTGCTACAAACCCCCAAGCTATTTCCCTTACAAAGGCTAAAGTGTTCCCATTACAGTTAGGATCTCCATCACAAAAATCTGTCAACCTGACCCCGGTATCGCCGTCAATATCCACATTACACTAAAACATTGACTCCATTATCCGTGTTCCTGAAACGCACTTCGAGTCCTCAAAACCACGTGCTCAACAAAGTGTTTCAGGGTGAAAGGACGACCCATTTTCGGGGGAAAGGAAAATGGTAACGATAATGTCCATCGTTTAGGTTGTTCCGTCGAAAGTTGGTCGAGCGAAAAATGTCCTGCGTTTCACACTTATCACACTTTCCCCCGGTGCGCTCCCCCGAAGACAGCTTCCATTTTTCGGTGATCATTTTTTTGCCCACCCTCCTAGGGCTGTCATTTTGTCTTCCGACTTGGTGCGAGAAAGAAGCATCGATATTTTTCATATTTTGCGATAAGCATTATCAGTGGAAAAGGTCGGCAAGGAATAATGGTTCACCCGCTTTGCTAATGAAGGTCGTCTCTGCTTTTTGGTTCGTTTTTGAGGGAAACTTTTACTTGACAGATTTTATTTTTGTTTTAGCAGATGCTAATTTTTTTTTTCGTAAGTCTTCATGCATTTTTTTTATGTAAATTTAAATCAGAATTGAAAAGATATCAACTTTCGCCTCAAAATTGTAAAATTTATTCAGCGCCGGTCAAAAAGTATTTTCAGATCCCGTTTTGATTTCGCTTCGTTGGAACACGGGAAAACAAAATTACCTCGAACGGGTTATGTAATGAACCCGAGTTGGAATGATTTTAATCCGACCTCTTCAAGTGCCAGGTTAAACATCGACTTGAAAAAGAGAGCTTTTTCTTCCACGAAAACATCGCCACCGGATGGGACACAAACAGCTGGGTTGAAATTGAATCCCTTTGGTCCTGCTTCTACTTTCAGAATAAATTTGGGGACAGCTTGAAACACTTATTTTCCGTCTACTGGGTAATGAGAAGAAGAAGAAAAAACCTCTTTGATGTGTAAATTTACATTTTCTTGATATTTGATTCCGCCAGAAAAGTTTGATACTTATGCAAGCGAAATTGATCAAGATTTTCATCTGGTACTTTTTTCTGCAATTGATTAAAATTTCTTTAGTTATTTAAACATAACTTATGTTACATAAGGTATCATTCACCTTTTAACGGTGCACATCAACCAGAGCTTTTGCACCCAGATTTTTGTTACGGACATTTTAGTATCTTCAAAACTACGGGAACTATCGATATGATTTTTCATTCATCCCCTAAAGTACTGTCCACAAAGTAATTTACAACAAAGTTTGACTAATTTTACAATCCCGTTGTTGCAGGATTGGGTCCGTAAGTTTGGCAATTTTGGAAAAATAAGACAACAACTTCCTTCGTTGCTGTGCACCCTTAACTTCTTCACTTCTTCACTTCTAAACCTCGTTTTCTCCAGGGCTGCGGAGTCGGGTCATATTTCAAGCGACTCCGACTCCGACTCCGGCATTCTGAGTTTAGCCGACTCCGACTCCGACTCCGGCTCCGGCTTTCAGCTCCAGCCGACTCCGACTCCGACTCCAACTCCGGCCTACGAACTCTAGCCGACTCCGACTCCGACTCCGACTCCTGCTTTCAACAAATTTTTGGCTCCGACTCCGACTTCGACTCCACATATGTTTAAATATTTCAAAAGTTAGTTAACTATTATTTTGAAAACATTGATAAATAAGATTATTTAAATACTCTCTAAGTGTCATGTTTTTCTCAAGGAAAATAAATTCGAATCTCAAAATGGACAAATAGTTTCTAGGTTACAAGTTTTATACGTTACTAAAACAGAAATAAAAAAAAAAACCTGTTTTGAAGGCATTTTTAGAAAAAAAAAAAAAACAATTTTGAAAGCAAATTTTGATTTATTTACATTACCTTAAATGTACATTTTATAAATATAAAGCTAATTAATTTGAGTATATATTATATTTTTAATGAATCATTAAAAAAAACTAGCCTTTATAATCAATTTACCATATAAATTAATTTTGCTCACTTTTAGTCTGAAATTTATAAGAGCACAGTGACTATAAAAGTCACATTGGATTTTTAAATAATAGTTTTAGACGATACTTTTTTTAAAGCTCGATTGATTTTTATTTAAGACGTACATAGACGCCATGCCTGTAGGAGATTACTATTGCAAATCAATGTACCTAAAAAAAAAATTCGTGGAAAGGACGCTTAAGGGGTCCTTTTCAAATATCCGTGACCTGGAAAATATTTATCCCAGGGTTTTTTTATTTATTTTAATTTAAAAATAATTTATATATTTAAAAGGAGGCTCGAGATACTTCTTCAATTTTCACCTAAAAAGAAGCTTTATAAATGATCGTGCGCCTCCGGTAAAATATTTTATAGGTCATGGATATTTCAAAAGGACCCCTTAAGCTACCTTTCCAAGAAGATTTTTTTAGGTACATTGATTTGCAATGATAATCACTTTCCGTCATATTGGCGTGGGACTTATACATTATGAGAAAATTCTTACCGGTTGAATAATATTTTAAGAATTAATTAAAATTCTATCATGTTTTAATACATTTTTTATTATGTTCATTATGGAACTGAAATCTTGAGATTTGTTCAACAATAATTTGCAACCATATCAAAGAGTTTGCCTAAGGATTGACACTATCAGATTTTAGTAGAGAAATAGTAAACATTAAGACTTTCGATATATTTAACATATCCAATGATTATTTTAAAATTAGTTGCAACCTTTTTCAATAATTTTTTAGTCAGTTTCAAATATTTTAAACGCGGCACTTTGATTTTTTGTACATAGTTATAAACAAAATGCGCATCTTGAGTTTCAAGTCATAGATTGTTAAAATCGTCGCTTATTTGATGAAAGAGTTATACTCTCTCTATAGTGATTTTTTTCCGATATTCAAAAAAAAACAGTGATTATTATTTTTAATCTTTTTATGTAGGTACCCAACTTTTTTTTCCGAAAAATTATTTACATAAAAAACATTCGCTATCGGGGTAGTAATGACTGCGTGTGTTCTTTTGTCCGAAAGAACTCGATTAAATTTGGTGAATTGAAAGGGTAAATAAATATGATCAAAATGATGCAGTCAATAATCAATTGAATATTTCTGAGTACAAAACCACTATTGTCAATTATTTTTTTATGATATGATACTACACTAAAAAAAATGAGTTCGCGTAAACGTGAACAGAGTTCATGCCAACGGGAACCAGGAAGAATACTGTTCACATACATGTTCACAAGTTGAACAGTTTTCTTCCTGGTTCCCGGTGGCATGAACTCTGTTTAGGTTTACGCGAACTTACTTGAGTTAGAGGATTAACAGGTATCATTCAGTCAAATTAAAAATGACAACGTAGTGCATGTGACTTAAAATTATAAGAAATTTTGAGAATTAATCTGCAAAATAACAAATACAAATGCTGAACAATAAAAAAAATATTATTTTTGTTGAATTTTAGATAAAACCGACTCCGACTCCGACTCCGGGTTATCTGAAATTTTCAGCTCCGACTCCGACTCCAGCTCATAAAATTTCGCCGACTCCGACTCCGACTCCGACTCCAGCTGTTCGAGTTTTGACGACTCCGACTCCGACTCCGACTCCAGGTCCCCAAAAAGACCCGACTCCACCGACTCCGACTCCGACTCCACAGCCCTGGTTTTCTCCAAGCTAATCTATCGTTTGGTGTCAAGTAAAGCTATGTTAGCACACAAATAAATGTTTCATCACTTCAGCACCCCCTGAAGATTTATTGCCCAACCAACCAACTCTAGGGAAATTTATCATCTTCATCATCGTGCAACCTCAGACTCTATGCTCCCCGTGGATTTCATAAGGAAAAACCGCCGTGGTTTGCGGACTAATTGTAATTAAAGTCACGCTGTCGTCGCGCCGACATGGTTTACATGACGAAAAGCGAGGCCATTTCTCTTTCATTTTAATTTACGTTTCTCCGTTTTAAGCTAATTGCATGCGGTGTAGAACATTTCATCATCCGGTGGATTTCACAGTACTGCAGATACACTGACTACTGGCTTCTCCGCTGATCAAACTCCAGATTACAGGAGGGGAAACTGGTCGAATCTATCTTCTAAGCTGATTAGTATTCCGAGCATGTCAGTATTTCATCAAAAAGGCAAGGTTACACTCACAAACAGGTCCCGCAAAAAAAAAGTTCAATTTTCCCAGGTTATGGCGGGGAAGGAGAGAAAATCAATCACATCGTAATGTGTTGAACGTAGCACCAATTCTGGGATCGTACCTTTTCAATGTTTTTGTAGTTGCTTTTCTCTCTAGAAAAGAGTCTTAAATCATTATAATAAATAAATTCTATCAGGTTTCAATAACCATTGTGATTTTGACGGATTGCAGACTGGATTTCACCATGTAATGTGATTATTATCTAAGCCCAAGTTACCTAGAACCAATTCCTCCTGAACTAGATTCTCAGCACCATAACAGCCCTCCATTGCAGGCCGCTCCCAGGGACAAGGAATGGGATTTAGAAGACGGGAAGTGGTGAAGCTCCACTTTTTAAGGGGATAAGGGAAAATCTCCACGGTAAACCCATGTATGTTTTTCTTCGATTTGGACACTTTTGGGAAGGTATATGGTCTAGCTAGGCTAACTGTATTTTTTTTTTCAACAAAACTGTAGAACTGGCAGCACTGTCAAACGTATTAAGCACTTATGAGAAAAGGTGAACAAAACAAGGCTGTTGTATGTTGTAAATATACCATAAAAAATAATTAAGAAGTTTCGTTTTTGAATCTTTGATAAGTATCTTTTATCGAGATTGATGTTTGGCAACATCTTCTAATTTCAAGAAGGTTTATCGCTTTAAAAATTGCAGAGGCCAGAATATTTTAGTATTCATTCCATGAATTTTTCGGATTTATTACTCACAGAAAATAGAAATTAAATTAAATTTTCAACAAAACTATCAATAAATAAATTCGGAGTATTATTTTTTCTCTAGGTGGCGAAAAACTCAAGAAAATTTAAACAAAAAATATGATTTAAATTCAATATCCCAAGGAAGGCCTCAAGCCTCACAGGTAGATAAGGAAACAGACCCTGACGCATTCACCGGTCGGGATAAAACGATGAGTGAAATATGGGCCCGGTCCGAGGCTCATAAATAAAAATTCCATATCGAAATGATACATGGCGATGCTAGCACGCATTTTCCGTGCCACCTTCTGGAAAAGGAGAAAGGGAAAATAGAAAAAAATTGAACATAATATTTCGCAGGTGATTTTGACAAATGTTGGATTTGGAAATTACCTCACATTAATTACATGACATTAAAAAAAAAATATTTCAAAATTGAGTAACGTAATTCCCGAATGATAACTACATATTTCACAAATCGGAATATCGCTCGCAAATCGCCAAATCTCCATATGACCATTTCGAGCAATTTATTGCGTGCGTTTTGTTTGATTGGAACAAATTTATTCCGAACCGACGCGCTCCTATTTGAGATTCCAGGATTCCGCGTTCCCAACTGAGAAAACTTCAGGTCCTGTTTATCGGAAAGACAACCAAGAGAGGGGTGGTGGTGAAAATTTTCATTTTCTTCGCCTTTTCTCGGCCTAGATTAATGCCCTCCGATCGTCGTAATTTGCTCGCCGAGAATCACGAAGCGGCAATAACCCTAAATTTGGCAAAAGTAATGATATCGGAGCGTGGATTTATCTCCAAGAAAGCGTAAGAAAAAAGGGTATTTACGCACGGGAAGAAATTTTTGCTGAACCATAGCGGATTGAATGCTTTGTGACGATACTCAAAGTGAAAATAATCATGATTGAGAGCTTCTGAAGCATTCATGTTTCAAAAATGCTTTAAAAATGTTGTTTTTTAGATTCTTTAGAAAAAAGGCAGATACTTTTGAGAAAAATAATAATTTTAAATATAGTTTCGATATTGTAAAAACAATATTCTCAATCCTATTTCCCTTCATTATTCGTTATACCCACAACCAAATTTGTCACCTTGGACACGTCAAGTTCCACGTTGTTTCACCATATCACACGCACACCTATCCTCCGAATGACAACTTCAGGTCAGGGCCGTTTTTTCGACTGATGTCGGCTTGTAACCAACAAGCCTAGAGAAAAAGTGAGACCAAAAAAAAAGTATGACAAATGCTGCTAGCCAGAGTGCCACACTTTTGCCCACATGTCAGCGCACACACACACACTAGCAGCAGTCTTGAGCGTTTCAGGGATCGGGTGTTGGTGGCTTTTCGGGAGGGTGGTTCTGCCTGGTGGCCAATAGGGTGACACGATAATCATAGTAAATATAATTTTACAATGTGACCCGTAACCAGAAATCTTTGTTCAAGGTCCCCTTGGAACGAGCTGTCAAAATGATGCTTTGATTCGAGAAAAGCCGCAAAGATGGTTTTCCAAATTGATAAAAACCTTCATTTTAAACGCATCCCGAGCAGGGGTAAATAACACGGGAATACCAAATGTTGGTATTACTTGAGCAAATAACAGCGACCAAAATGTGCCCTTGGTTGCCCAGTAATAGATGGTAAAATACCATGAAATCATACCAAAGTCTTGTATGTAGAAGGGCACAACAAAACCAAACCATGTTCTTCCAAGGGTAAAATAATACCTCAAAATAAAACCATTTCAATACCAAGTTGAGGTCTTCTGGATTTTTGAACATTGCTTGTATACCAAAACTTGGTATTGCCATGGTTTTAATTTTAGGTATTCCCGCGCCCTTGGAAAATCATTTTTGGTAATCATGTGGTCTTCTACATACATGATTTTGGTATGATTTCATGGTATTTTACCATCTATTACTGGGCAACCAAGAGCACATTTTGGTCGCTGATATTTGCACAAGTAGGTAATACCAAAATTTGGTATTTTCATACCATTTTTAGTGCAGCAGTTGCAGTGAGTGAAAAAACGGAAATGATCCATATGCAACAGCCAAATCTACTCACCTGATGATTCCATGTTGTTCTTAGTGATATTCTTCACCACACCGAATGCATTTGTCATTGATGAACGGCCTGTGTTTGAAGTTGTTGAAGCTTCTGAAAAATAACAAGATTGAAAAATAAGTGTTATTAAAATGAAACTGGATTGAAATTCACCAAAATTCAATAATCTTTCGATTGACTCGTTTTTCAAAGTATTTGGTTAGAAATTTCAACAATTTAAAAAAAAAATCGTAATGGGTATATCAAAAAATGTTAAAACCAGCTTTAACATTTTTTTTTCAAAAAAAAAAATTATTATCTTGTCCAAATTGGTAAAAAAAATCCCATAGTTTCAGAGAAAATTGATGATTGATTGATGAAACCTTTCAATACCAAAATAATACCAAAACATGCCATCCTGACTTAGAAAATTTTCCACAATTTCAAGTCATTTCTGTAGGGGGTATATCAAAAATGTTTGAAATCAAGTTTGAAATTTCCGGTTTTCAATAAAAGCATTCGCTTTGAGACATCATTTTAGCGCAAAATTAATTATTTTGTCAAAATTGGTCAAAATTTTCCCATAGTTTCAGAGGAATTTGATAAAACACTTTAATACCAAAATAATACCAAAATGTGCCATCCTGACTTAGAAAATTTTCCACAATTTCAAGTCATTTCTGTAAGGGGTATATCAAAAATGTTTAAAATCAAGTTTGAAATTTCCGGTTTTAAATTAAAGCATTCGCTTTGAGACATCATTTTAGCGCAAAATTAATTATTTTGTCAAAATTGGACAAAATTTTCCCATAGTTTCAGAGGAATTTGATAAAATACAGTAATACCAAAAGAATACCAAAATGTGCCATCCTGACTTAGAAAATTTTCCACAATTTCAAGTCATTTCTGTAAGGGGTATATCAAAAATGTTTAAAATCAAGTTTGAAATTTCCGGTTTTAAATTAAAGCATTCGCTTTGAGACATCATTTTAGCGCAAAATTAATTATTTTGTCAAAATTGGACAAAATTTTCCCATAGTTTCAGAGGAATTTGATAAAATACAGTAATACCAAAAGAATACCAAAATGTGGTGTTCGACCATTGACAAATTATGCAATTTTGCAATATCAAAACAATACCTTAAATTGGTATGATACCACATTTTGCTCTTGCATAATCCTCAAGACAAATTTTAAAGGGTCCAGGAATACCAAAATTTGGTATTGATACCAGAGAAAGGTATTATTGCGCATTTCCCTTGTTATTTACCCATGCTCGGGATTGCAGTCGTACAAAAAATCATTAGGCTAATAAAAAGTCCCGCCCGTGTGGATCAATCGGACCGCGCACTGGACTCACAATCCAGAGGTCGCCGGTTCGAATCCCGCGGCGGGCGCTCTAAAATTCTTTGTGTAAATATGGGTATTCGGCGCCGTCGCTCCGTGCCATACTTTCATACACTTAGGAGCCCAGGGCGGCGAAGTCCTTGTAGATAAAAAGGAAGACACTAGTGGTTGGTACTAACAATGGTGGCCGACAGCTATAAAGTCAACTTCGTTTTTTTTTTAATAAAAATTAACTTTATCGTTGTGAACAATAATTTCAGCATTTTAAACTTGATTTCAGGACACAATAAGCAAACTAGACTGATAATCAATTCGTCGCCGTCGTGCTAACTTGTCGCACGTGCATTTTGGGCCAAATTGAGTTAAGAACGCCATTTTGTACAGCTAACAATGCCTTCACAGATCCCCAAAATTCGATTTTAATCCTGAGATATTCAATAAAACCGAAAAAACTCCGAGCATTGTTGTCAATCTACATATAAAAGAAGTTTCAATCTTGTCGTGCTATCTTGTCACTCCCTGAAAATTTATGTAAGTGCGACAACTGGCCAAAGGGATTTCAGGTCAGAACACATTTGACGCACTTGCAAGTTAGACTACCGTAAACATTTGTAATTATAACTCGGGACTCCGGCAACCAACTTCAACCAAACTTCGGGACAATACACAGAATGGTCAGCCAAACAAAACGCGTTTGTTATTGTTTACATTGCGTGTTTCTCGGAACGTCGAAATGGCGGGTGCGACATGATAGCACGACAGCGTCAAATTACTAGAGAGTCCAATTTCCTGGGATTACTAAAATCCAGGAAAATGGGAAATTTTCACGAGAAATTTTAAGTTTTTTGAAAATTGATTATTATTTTTCAACAACATTGTGTAGAACAGCAACTTTGATGGTCAAAATAATGTTCAGGATCATTTGTTGGCTTGAATGCTTGTAAAAAACACAACACAAATAAAAATAATAATTCCTCCTTAGATATGTGCAATAATTTGAATTTAACAATGAACTATAAAAAAGATTTATAGAGTAAAACTAATCAATTCCCAACAATCTTAAAATTACCGTAAACTGGGGTGACTTTGATAGCCCGGGGTGACTTTGATAGTTTTTTTCAAATGCCTGTCAAATTAATATCCAAACATTTTTGGAGAATTTTGAGTATGTAAGCATTAAGGGATAGCTTCATATTGAATATATATGCATAAATGAGACTGTTACATTGGATGTATCAAAATTAGTGGCCAAATCAAATTTCTATCAATGTCACCCCGAGCTATCAAAGTCACTCCAGTTTACGGTACATAAAACTATCCTCTGTCACCAGCTTGAATGAATGCGATTAAGATCAACATTGACACACAAAGTTTAAACAAAAAAAAAAAGTTATAAAAAATCATTCAGAATTATATTTCATGACTAATTACTTTTCAAGAACAAGTATTACGAGTTTCTGCTCTTGAATAAAATAGTAAAGTGAACTCACTTTGAAAATATGATATCCAGTTTTTTTAAAACTTAAAGTCTTAAAATTTTAGGCCGATGCAAATATTTTTCAAAAATTTTGTCCCTCGGCTCTGGGCGGGGTCGAGGGGGGGCGGAGGAAAAAAAATAAAAAATATCGAAATGACAAGCCATACTTTCAACATTTGCAAGGAAAAAGTGTTTTAAAATGCATTTTACACTAGTTCAGTTGTTTTGCAATCATTATTGTAAGATTTGAAGAGAACAAAATTGCGAAAAATAAACATTTTGCGATAATAAAAATCGACAATTTTCAAAAATTCAAAAGATTTTTGAATCAACCCAAACATGATTTTTTTTGTCCCCTGATTTTTCGGGCCAATTTTGAAGGGGGGGGGGGAGACAAAAACTTTAAATAAAATTTGTACCAGCCTTATTGGCAACTTTTTGAAGTGTGTTGCATTCTTTGAGCACCTTATATATTCACGAAATCTGTTCAATTTTTTTTTTTTCCGAAAAGTCCTAATCATAACCTGAAACTTTGCCGAAGACACCAAATCGATCAGTAAATCCCTTCTCAAGATACGAAATTTCACACATTTACATACCCATTTTGTATGACCATCCCCCAAAATTGTATGAAGACTTGTTTGTAAAATTCCAATGATGCAAAATTGCGTCTTTTGGCTTAGGGAATGCATGGACAAAGTTTCATCCAAATCAAAACAGAAAATTAAAAAATCACGAAAAATGCGAAATCGTAAAGAATTACTCTTACGCTTTAAATTTTCAATGTACTTGAATTTTCAGTGAAAAATATTATTTTTGTATGAGTATTAAGCTTTAATAGATGAGTCATTAGGTCATACAAAAATGCGAACATTTGTATGACCCAATGTCACCCCTATGACGGTATTTAATTATGTAAATTATGCAAAAAGTACGACGTTTTGTGAAAAATTGTGTATTTTCCATTAAAAGCGCTAAAAATCTTTTTGAGTGTTTCAGAAAAAAATGTGTGCTTATCAATAGAGGAGAAAAACAACTCGCGACAAAATTTTGAGGCTAGGAATTTTGACAGGTATGATTTTCATAAAGTATTCGCCTCCTTTTATCTCCCACAAAAAAACTGGGGACAAGGTAGCGTCAGAAATGAACTCAAATCACTCAAAGTTCATTTTGTGAGTGACTTTAACATTTTGGCCTAGTTTGACAGCTACATTGTCCCCAGTTTTTTGTGGGAGAGAAAAGGAGGCGAATACTTTATGAAAATCATACCTGTCAAAATTTCTAGCCTCAAAATTTTGTCGCGAGTTGCTTTCCTCCTCTATTGTAAAAGAAATGTAAAACATTTTGAAACACGATGTATAATTAAGGCTTATTAACAAATTATTAGAATTTACGTGATCCACCAAGCGCCTCCTCCTATGGGAAACATTTTTTTCTGAAATCGCAATTTTCACCGCTAGAACATATTGAATCGAACATATTCCATTATGACCTTTTCAAATCAGTTACAACGCAATTGTAATGAGATTGAGAATAGATAGTGAACTCTCTCAAACGGGTAGTAGAAGAGGAAGATTTGGTCCATAAAATACCTAAAACAAGAAGAAAGCTTACATCTTTAAAACATAAAAAAAAAAGATGAAGTAGCAAACTATCCTTTGATAAAAAAAATCCAAGAAATGAACTTAAAACATGAGTAAGTCCTATTTTGTGTTCATAATAAGTACAAATATGTCACCCTAACATCATTGTACCAGAAATCAACAACATCGAGCGGTCTGGAGGGTGTTCCGGTACGAGGAGCAAAGAGAGACTTGCTCTGAGGCATGTCGAAAATGTTGGGACCGATTTGTTTTATGTTGTACCATGTCGTCGTCCTCGTGTACTGCCAGAACGGGTTCCATAGGTTCATGCATGAGACCCGAAAAAAAAACCCGACCTAGGTGCGATGAGTGTAACAAGTGAGTTCCACATGCTTTGTCGTCGCGTCGTTCGTTTTCGACGGAAAACTGACTGAAACAGTTTATGACTCGTTTCTTGCTCTTTTTTTTTCTTCTTCGAAGACCACACTCCCTAATAGCTTTATCATCATGCTCTGGTATGCTTGGGTGAATGTCAAAATTGTAGCAGGATCAGCCATAATAAACTTTTACCCTTTTTCCTCCCGTTTTTGGCTAGTCCACATTTGCGCTGGCATGGAAAGCGAATTTAATTTAGTAATTTATTCAACTCAAATTTCACAAGCGTAATAATGTTTGTGCTGCAAATATAAATACACAGCGCCATGGACGTCAATCATCCCGACGGTTGAATGTCATCTGCATACACTCTCTGGCAGACGTTTAGCATTACATGTGCGCTTCATTTGTCACTCCTCATGTGATGTGAGTAGGACGAGTGCGGCTGCCAGGATGAGTGACATCGGATGACTTTTTGTCAGTTTGTGTATTTATTGTTTCAAGGAATGTTGAAATGGAAGTCTGGTCAACGATATCTATGACACAAAGGAATTTAAATAATAATTGGATTGGATTTGATTTTTAAACTCAGAACATAGTACATCACCTTCAACTATGATGAAAAACTTTCCGGCTATGATTCATGTTAATTTCCAAAACTTGTTACAACAGTTGAAACGGAAGGTACACATGGAATTCCATCAATCAAATATGTAAATTCATATCGTTCCAGATTCTTGCTTGCTGTTGGAGGTGCCGTGATCTCATTCGACAATCATACACCGTGACGAGCACCGAGAGTTGGAGGGAAAACTCGCAACGAAATTTACAGACAAAGTTGGTAATTTAGGCAAATATGAACGTTTTGGCAAATCGGAAAATTTATGCACAACTTTTATCGTTCACCCTCTGCGTAGGCCCGAAAACCACGCAGCGGATAGTCCAAATTCCATGAAACATGGCTCAAGTTTGCTGTTCTCGTGTTTGTTTAAATTAGAGCCCAACTTTATATCAAACAGTAAAATAAGCTGACGGTTTGTGGAAATTTTCCGTGCCCCAGTTCCCCCGAAACTGCTTGCCAATTAAACGCTGCAAAGGTGACAAATAAAACGGATCGGATGATGGGTGGAATTACGTTTCAACTCATTACTTCTGGACGGGATGATTCTGCTGCTGATGATGATCATCGCCGCCGGAAGAGCGCGTAATAAACCATGGCGTGAGCTCGTGAATTTTTCATGATGCAATCAAGCAACAGCTGAAGCTCCTTCTTTGCCACTCACTCATCATTTAAATACCAACCAGCACTGGAAAATACGGTTATTTTATTCGAAAACATTCAGCATAATCACAGCAATTTAACGTTACGTACTCGTTCGACCTTCTTGAGTTTTTACTGTTTTTTACTGCGTTTCAAGTGCTCGAGTAATAAATGTAAGACACAGAGCACTGAAAAGGTGTTTGAACAGTTACTTTAGAGACGAATTAAACTGTTCTTTTTTTGTTCTGTTGTTCTGTTGTTCTGTTGTTCTGTTGTTCTGTTGTTCTGTTGTTCTGTTGTTCTGTTGTTCTGTTGTTCTGTTGTTCTGTTGTTCTGTTGTTCTGTTGTTCTGTTGTTCTGTTGTTCTGTTGTTCTGTTGTTCTGTTGTTCTGTTGTTCTGTTGTTCTGTTGTTCTGTTGTTCTGTTGTTCTGTTGTTCTGTTGTTCTGCTGTTCTGTTGTTCTGTTGTTCTGTTGTTCTGTTGTTCTGTTGTTCTGTTGTTCTGTTGTTCTGCTGTTCTGTTGTTCTGTTGTTCTGCTGTTCTGTTGTTCTGCTGTTCTGTTGTTCTGTTGTTCTGTTGTTCTGTTGTTCTGTTGTTCTGTTGTTCTGTTGTTCTGTTGTTCTGTTGTTCTGTTGTTCTGTTGTTCTGTTGTTCTGTTGTTCTGTTGTTCTGTTGTTCTGTTGTTCTGTTGTTCTGTTGTTCTGTTGTTCTTTTGTTCTGTTGTTCTGTTGTTCTGTTGTTCTGTTGTTCTGTTGTTCTGTTGTTCTGTTGTTCTGTTGTTCTGTTGTTCTGTTGTTCTGTTGTTCTGTTGTTCTGCTGTTCTGTTGTTCTGTTGTTCTGTTGTTCTGTTGTTCTGTTGTTCTGTTGTTCTGTTGTTCTGTTGTTCTGTTGTTCTGTTGTTCTGTTGTTCTGTTGTTCTGTTGTTCTGTTGTTCTGTTGTTCTGTTGTTCTGTTGTTCTGTTGTTCTGTTGTTCTGTTGTTCTGTTGTTCTGTTGTTCTGTTGTTCTGTTGTTCTGTTGTTCTGTTGTTCTGTTGTTCTGTTGTTCTGTTGTTCTGTTGTTCTGTTGTTCTGTTGTTCTGTTGTTCTGTTGTTCTGTTGTTCTGTTGTTCTGTTGTTCTGTTGTTCTGTTGTTCTGTTGTTCTGTTGTTCTGTTGTTCTGTTGTTCTGTTGTTCTGTTGTTCTGTTGTTCTGTTGTTCTGTTGTTCTGTTGTTCTGTTGGTCTGGTGTTCTGTTGTTCTGTTGTTCTATTGTTCTGTTGTTCTGTTGTTCTGTTGTTCTGTTGTTCTGTTGTTCTGTTGTTCTATTGTTCTGTTGTTCTGTTGTTCTGTTGTTCTGTTGTTCTGTTGTTCTGTTGTTCTGTTGTTCTGTTGTTCTGTTGTTCTGTTGTTCTGTTGTTCTGTTGTTCTGTTGTTCTGTTGTTCTGTTGTTCTGTTGTTCTGTTGTTCTGTTGTTCTGTTGTTCTGTTGTTCTGTTGTTCTGTTGTTCTGTTGTTCTGTTGTTCTGTTGTTCTGTTGTTCTGTTGTTCTGTTGTTCTGTTGTTCTGTTGTTCTGTTGTTCTGTTGTTCTGTTGTTCTGTTGTTCTGTTGTTCTGTTGTTCTGTTGTTCTGTTGTTCTGTTGTTCTGTTGTTCTGTTGTTCTGTTGTTCTGTTGTTCTGCTGTTCTGTTGTTCTGTTGTTCTGCTGTTCTGTTGTTCAGTTGTTCTGCTGTTGGTCTGTTGTTCTGGTTTAAAATATTTGTATTTTTTTGTTCATTTTGAGAATAATCATCACACGGAAAACCATCTCCAATTGCGACAGCTTTATCGCGCCGAAACCAGTGCCAAGTCAAGTGATGCGCCAAACCCCACAAGAAAAAGCACTTCGATGTGCACCAGTGCCAAACCCGGGGCGACAGAACATTTGTGCAGCACTTTAGCTAATTAATTCGTTCAACATTTTTTAATTACTTGATTCGTTTTTCTTTGCAACGCGAGCACACCGAGAGTGGGGGAAATTCGTTTATTCTTTTCCACTCAGGATGAAATATGTCGGCGACACGCAGTCTCAAGTCTTCCGGAGTCCAGCGGACAGAGCCCGGGGACAGATGTCAGCGTTAATTAATGACTTTTGCTCGGTCGGAGGGCTCTGGCGTCGATGGCGACGCAGTGATATCGGATGATTGTCGTGGAAACAGTATAATTTGCCAAGAGGACCGGGAAATAATGTTGTCGAGAAAATGATTGGAGTTTTTTTTTAAATCATGACACTTTTAAACTGCCAAACTGTGGCAAATTTCAACATCCCAAAACTTAAGCCATCGTCCAACAGGTTACAGCCATATGCAAATTAACGAGCTGTTAAGGGTCTACTTAAAACGAAAATCATGAACTCTTGAACTGTCCTATGCATAAAAGATGCTTGCACCACTTTCCTTTACTATATTTATGTATGTACACATAACCGAACCAAGACAGTCTTCTGCTAGTCATTCGCCAAGGGTTCATTATTATCAGAGCGACCCCCGGTGGAGGCCACCAGAGAGAGAAAAGAATACCAGGAGGTTGAACAGGAAGCAGGGTGGTATCAGTATCACGTTGAAAGCATAGTTCCGTCCCAGGGCCTGCATATTAAAGAAGTTGTGCTGCCCACAATGTGAGCAACAGTTTTGAGATGCGAGAGAAAAAGTTGGTTAGTCCTGATATTACAAGATAATCAGCAGACCTTCACCCGTAGCGAAACTTTTCTTTTGAACTAGCCTAGCTAAAATAACGCGGAGGGGGGAATTGAGAGATAATGGGAAAACCTTAACTAAAACTTATATTTAAAAAATACAATTATACAAACTAAAAAAGTATGATCAGTTAAAAAAACAATAGAGCAACAAAAAATAATAGAACAAGAGGACAATTAAACACATAACAAGAGAACATAATAGCCGAATACAACAACAGCTGAAAACTACAACTTGACTAGAACAACAGAACAACAAAACAACTGAACAATAGAACAATAGAAAAACGAATCAACACAACAGTAGAAAAACAGTACAACAGGACAACGGAACAACAGAATATCAGGGAAAAACAGAACTGAACAACAGAATCAAGGTTGCTAATTGAAAAAAAATATCGTCGATAATATTAGCGTCTAACGATAACGACAATGGTTATCGAAATCATCGGGAAAGCACAATTCTTTTTCGAAAATGAAAATTTCCAATGAGAATCTCACTTTTGAGAATATTTGGAAGGACAGCACAAAACCATGCGAAAATTTGAGTTTTCATATTTTTTTCGTTTTATCCCATACAAACTTCGCCTTCGAGTCTCATTGGGTAAATGTAAACCGATTTTGGTCATATTTGGCCCCGAGTCCTGAAAGTGCTCATGGAAGAATAATCAGCTTATAGAGCGATGATTTTTTTTTTTTTTGAAATTTTGAATGTATTTTCACTCTATAATCTATATTATTTTTCAAAATTGTAACATTTTCATGTTTTGGTAATATCCGAAACAACCCACCATAAAATTTCACAAAATACCATATTTTTTAAATACAGTCCAGACTCGATTATCCGACGGCCTCGGATTTTCAACATTTTTTTGATTCAAACGATTTATTGACAAAATACATGAAAATTAGGCTTAAAATTTCACTCAATGGGTGTTTTTCGGAATTGCAAAAAATGTTGTATGGAACTCGTTGCAAAACTTGATTTTTTCAGCACTCTTCGTATTTATCCAACTCGGTGAACCTCGTTGGATAAATGTACGACTCGTGCTGAAAAAATCCTCTTTTTGCAACTTGTTGCATAAACTACTATTAAGTGATTTAAAACTTTTAAATCCAAGATGGCGGCTAATATGGCGGTGTTGAAACATTGAAAAAATGCATTTCATTATTTAATATGCAATCTATTATTCAAATTTGACTTAAATAGGGTTGCAGAACTCAAATTTGATGTTTAAAACAAGAAAAAGAAAAAAAATGTTCCTTATTCGATTATCCGAAGTCCCATGCAAACCGTCGGAAAACCCCATACAAACCTTCGAATAATCCCACACAAACCTTCGGATAATCGAACTTCGGTTAATCGAAACTAAACTAATAACCGAGGCTTCGGATAATCAAGTCTGGACTGTACCGTATTTTTCCTTAAAAATTGGTATTTTTAAAAAAATTACGATATTTTGTGAAATTCTAGTATTTTACAAACAAAACTCTAACAAATTTAACATTCATACAAAATTTCACTTCGCTCGACAAAAATTTTAAAAATTTTGTGCAAATTTGAATATTTAACAAAAAATTATTAAAGTGAAGATGCATACACAATTTCACTTCGTTTGATACCCTTATGTTATTATGAAAATTTTAGTATTTTCGAAAAAATACGGATTTGCTCCTTTGATACCGTAAACCCAAGCTTGACTTGACTTTGATATATTGACATCATCGGATTTTCTGGGAAATTTTGCACTAAGAACAGCTTATATTAGTTCTTGAATAATTTTTTTCAAGAGTTTTTGAAACAGAATCACAAAATATATTCTTATTTATAAGAATTTTCAATAGAACAACTTTTGTAGCAAACTTGAGAAATGTTTGATTCATGCAGAAAAATCTGTTATAGTGCCAACAAATTATGATATTATCATTGAAAAAAATCAATTTCTATTGACTTTTTGGTACCAAATTTTCAACATTCCAAAATTCAACTTTTTGACATAGGACTATGTCTTTACTTACTATATTGGGGGGCCAGTTCAGAAATTCGATCCAAAGCGTCACTTTTAAGCGTTAAAAAAGGGGACATTTTGAACGCTTATATCTTTTTTCCCTGTGAATCAATCCAGATGGTTGGACCACCAATCGAAAGAGGAAGACTTCAGCTATTGTTTAACTACATAGATAGTCTGACTAAACATAGTTAAAGCACTTAAAACATGCAATCAAAATGAGTAATTTTTCAGTACAAATCGGACAGATGACCAATCAGAGCGAGCGTATGCATTCGAGACCGCGCCCCTTTTGTGCCGTTCTCCGGCTGTGCCGCTATTTAAGCAGAAAATTTCGCAAAAGCAAGTCACTTTGGAACGAGCACTCGAACTGTGCACGTCGGGCCGGCGCGGAGCAGCAGCAGCAGCGGCCAATAGAAGAAGAGGACCAGCAACCAGAATGAAGAACCACCGGCAGCAGAAGGAGGAAATTCGAGCGAAGCGGACGGCGTGGAAGTCGCTATGATGCGGCGGTTCTCATGAAAAATGGCCAATTCGACAGTGGTGGCCAAAACCTGGAGTGGCCGGTGGCCTCAAAGAAGGTTCCCCCGGGGCCTGGGGGGACATTTACAGAAACATACGAGTTGTGGCAATATGGGTATCAAAATTCATGGTTTTTGATACTGAACATAATAATGGCCATTTCGACAGTAGTGGCCACAACCTGGAGTGGCCGGTGCCCTCAAAGAAGGTTCCCCCGGGGCCTGGGGGGACATTTACAGAAACATACGAGTTGTGGCAATATGGGTATCAAAATTCATGGTTTTTGATACTGAACATAATAATGGCCATTTTGACAGTAGTGGCCACAACCTGGAGTGGCCGGTGCCCTCAAAGAAGGTTCCCCCGGTGTGTGGGTTGATGCGTATCTTCGTCCGCCAGACTATATGTTGAGTCGACATAGCATTGGCCAGACTACAACGCTATCTCTATGTCGACCAACGGTCTCCCGACGACGACGATCGGAAGCCGAAGGGCATTCGTATTCAGACAGACTCACAGGTAAGATGTGCAACAGCGTCGGTGCTCCGTGGTGGGTGATTTCCCGAGTAGATTTCCGGCTACACATGTTGGCGACCGTGACAGGTGGTTTAAATAGTAATTTAAACCGCAAAGATTATTGTTTCGGCGTTTTCCTTTTAAAAACTATCACGCGGGAAATCACCCACGCGCGGGGTAAGTGGAATAAACCAAATTTTGACAAGAGATTTATTTTTTCAAAATGGCGGCATTGTGGACAACCAAGTGCGTGGTGTGGTTAAATTCAAAATGTTCCAGAAGTTTTTATTGAAAAGCGAAATTGTAATGGATTTTCTTTTACCTTTTCTGGCAAAAAACCGCTCAACGCTTGGATGTGTGTGTGCTGGCAAGGTGAGGTCACGCGGACCACCAAAGAGCTTCTCGTGAGGTTCGAGAACCACGAGGGAAAAGCGAAGTTTGAGAACCGCTTGGATGTGTGTGTGCTGGGAAGGTGAGGTCACGCGGACCACCAAACAGCTTCTCGTGAGGTTTGAGAACCACGAGGAAAAAGCGAAGTTCGAGAACCGCTTGAATGTGTGCCCGCTGTAGAGGTGAGGTCGCTCGGACCGAACGGCTCTTCGTGAAGTTTATAAACCACAAAAAAAATCGGGTCAAAAGAAGCGAAGTTTGAGAACCGCTTGAACGTATGTGTGTACAAGAGGGCTAAGATCGCGCATCGAACAGTATTTCGTGAGGTTTGAGAACCACGAACAAAGCGAAGCTTTGACAACCACTCAAATGTGTGTGCCGTTGCTCGAACCACCAAACGGCAGCTTTGCATTTCAACAGTCAAAGCCGAGTTTTTTTTTAACCTTTGGTAGTATTGATGAGAGCTTGAGATTTCTCTAATAGAGATGTGTGAGTCTTGTTGACACAGTCGCCTAAAAGTGTTTGGGATTGACGCGGGGTAAAGTACCAGTGTTTTGAGCCTACTGCTTTTGTTACGTTTAACACAATTTGGCAATAAATTGGGACGACAGTTGGTACGATCTTGGCAATTTCAACGACACGGCTGCAATGACGACGGTTTGTTTTGCTATTGTCAACAGATTCGTAGAGATGTACGCACCCGGAAGGTATGTTCGCGCACCGTCAGTATCACCTGACCGCGAGGATGACAACGACGTTGGAAAGTACGTGCGGGCGCCGAACCAGGCCCCCTCCGATCGCAGTCGTCGTCCCGACCACGGTTCGGGTGAACCCTGGGAGGATCTGTATGCTCACTACGACACTACTTGGGAGACAGCCCACCAGGTTCAAGCAGAGTTGAATGCCAGGGTGCGTCAGCTCGAAGATATTATCAAAGAGTAACATGCTTGATGGTAGTCCGGCGGCGGATACAGTCAACCAGGATGACCCACCGGTTCCGGAAGAGGGGAATCTTACAGTCGCCGTGTACGGTGCTCCGGTGCTTCCCAACTGGGGTACTCATGGCTCGATTTCTCAGCGAGAAGAACCCCGGAACGATGGATCATCTGGTGACGGCTCCCGGGACAGCACCGCTGGTACCCTTCCTGCAACGCCGTCGGAGGCCACGCTTCGTTGGGATAATATCAGAGCGTTTCCTAAAGACGTTCCAGCTACCAAGATGTGAGAGACCTGTTTATTGAGGATTGTGAGATGGCTGCAACGCTCTTTAGTGTAAAAAGCTCAAGACGACGTGCCGAGCTGCTTCAGTCTATGGGATCCCAGTTGAAGAGCATCACTCGCGCATCACAGCACACCTGGACAGCGACAGGTGTTACGAAGAGTTCGTGGACAACGTTTGGAAATACCTCAAATCACTTACGGACCCAGCAGCTGAACATGAGGAGTTCACGAACATGGTGCAACAGGAGGGGGAGGCAGCCATCTACTTCCACGCACTGCTGGCGGAAAAGGTACGATTGTGCGATTACCTAGGTGGTCGAGAAAGCGAGGACCATTTCGTGCAAGCTCAGCTAATGAGGACTCCGGAACCAAGAGCTGAAAAAGGCAGCACGCACATATGGCCTGGACACGAACAACATCGTGACTTCAGCGATTCGCGCTAAAGCCTGCCGTGATGAACGTCCACCGGCAACACCCGACCCGAACGTTTTCGCGATCGACAAGCCTCAAGAACATCTAGGTCCATCCAAGTGGAAGTACGAAGACCAACGTAGACCGATGAAGCGTTTCAAGCAGGAAGACACAACGTTTAACCAGGGACGGTCGCAGTTCAACCGAGGTAGAGCCCGTTTCAACCAGGGAAGATCCCTGAACAATCAGTCAAGGGCGCCAATCAGACGCCGTAGCAGATGTTCCAGATGCTGGGAACAGATTCACAATGATGAAGAAGACTGCCCAGCGGCCGGAAGGACCTGTTTCGCTTGCGGCACAGTTGGGCATTTTGCGATTGCCTGCCACCAGCGTGAGGCGTACTCGGTTGAGGACGCAGGGCGCACCACGGGAGAGCGAGCTGCAAAGAAGAAGGATCAGGTAAACTTCGTTTAAATTAAGGTTGATTTGAATATAATTTCACTTCAGTGCAAAACAAACGATTTGTTTTTTTCTTGATTGAATTCTCCTCTTCAGCAAGTCAACGCGCTTTCTCTCCAGGACGTACTTGTTGACTGCCGCATTGGCTCGTCCCACCCCATAAAATTCCTCATCGATTCCGGTTCTGACGCTAATGTCGTGGGCGGTGCAGACTGGTCGGTTCTGGAGAAGCAGTTTGAACGAGGGGAGATTGAACTGACCCCGGCAAAATGCACAAACGACAGGAACTTGCAAGCTTATGCGTCCAACAAGCCCATGAGAGTAGACCGAAGTTTCAAGGCAACAATCGAAGTTTGCGGACCCAACAAAGCTGCGATCGAGGCCGAGTTCCTGGTGGTTGAAGAAGGAAGGCGTTCACTGCTTGGTAGAGAAACGGCCAGCGACCTGAATCTGCTGAAGGTGGGATGTGCAATAAACAGCTGCGAGAATCCGGATCAGTTCCCAAAAATGCCAGGAGTGAAGATAAGCTTTAGTGTTGACAGATCTGTACCGCCTGTGCGCAACGCCTACTACAACATCCCAGCTGCGTATCGCGACAAAGCACGACAGAGACTTGCAGAGATGGAGCGACAAGGAATAATAGAAGAGGTGACTTCAGCCCCACAGTGGATAAGCGGTATGTCGGCGGTCCCGAAAGGACAAGACGATTTCCGCCTCGTCGTCAACATGCGAGCACCAAACAAAGCAGTCCTCCGGGAGTATTTCCGCTTACCGCTGATGGACGAGATGAGAGTAAAGCTGCATGGTGCTGAATACTTCACAAAACTTGACCTACAAAGCGCCTACTATCATCTTGAACTGTGCGAGGACTCACGTGATCTGACGACGTTCCTGTCGGAGAGTGGCATGTTTCGTTTCTGCAGACTAATGTTCGGTGTGAATGCTGCGCCAGAAATTTTCCAACGCGAGATGGTACGAATCTTCAAGGACGTCAAGAATATCATCATTTACATTGATGATCTTCTGATTTTCGCTAAAACGATTGACGAGTTGCGGAAAACTACCGCAGAGGTCTTGAAGATACTACGAGCGAACAATCTTACGCTCAACACTGCCAAGTGCAAGTTTGACCAGACGCAAGTCACGTTTCTGGGTCACGAGTTGAGCGCGAAAGGGTTCAACATCGAGCAATCCAAGATCAGCAGCATCCAGAAGTTCAGACAGCCATCGACAGCATCTGAACTGCGGAGTTTCCTGGGGCTCGCCTCTTTTGTAAGCCCGTATATAAAGAACTTCGCCGGGATGTCCGGCCCCCTGTGGGCGGTGGTCAACGACAACAAGTGGCATTGGGGCGAAGAACAGCAGACCGCATTCGAGGCGGTGAAGGAGAACATAATTCGATCGACACTTTCGCTGGGGTACTTCTCTGACTGCGACAAAACCATCCTGTACACAGACGCTTCACCATACGCTCTTGGTGCTGTACTAGTCCAAGAAAACGATAATACAACACCACGGATCATCAGTTTTGCGTCTAAGGCCCTTTCTCCAACTGAGAGAAAGTACGCACAGAATCAGCGAGAGGCGTTGGGAGCAATATGGGCGGTGGAGCATTTCTCTTATTTCTTGCTGGGAAGACATTTCGTTCTACGGACAGATGCACAAGGAATGTCTTTCATACTCGACCGGCCACGTGAGGAATCGAAGAGAGCGCTGACAAGGGCCGATGGCTGGGCGCTACGGCTCAGTCCGTACCGATACCAAGTTCAATTCGTTAAGGGACGTGACAATATTGCGGACCCCTCGTCAAGGCTGTACCAGGGAGAGGACGACGAATTTGATGAGAGGGCGAACTCTTGGGAGGTGTGCCAACTCGAGCTGAACAGAGTGGAATTCCTGACTGAGGACGAGATCAAGGAATGTACTGCAAAAGATGACACCCTGCAAAAGGTACTTCCTACGGAAGTCAAATTAAATTTAGTAAGGTAAACTGTGATTCTTTTCAGGTGATTGACTCGCTGACCTCAGGGAAGTGGTCGAACGAGTTGTTAAGATTTAAAGCCATCGCGAGCGATCTTCATTACAGTGATGGAATGTTGAGCAAAAATGGTTGTGCGGTGCTTCCAGCGAACCTCCGTGAATCAGCCCTGGAGGTGGCTCACGCAGGACATCCCCTTGAAGCAAAATTCAAGAGCATCCTGCGCAAACGCGTGTGGTGGCCTGGGATGGCTGGAGATGCGGAGAAGTGGGTCAAGTCGTGCTCGACTTGCGCGGTCAACGGACGACCTGAGAAGCCAACGCCCATGCAGCGCTCATTCGCTCCAAAGGCCGTTTGGGATACCGTGGCTGTTGACTTCAACGGGCCATACGCAAGGCTTGGTGGGATATTGATCTTGGTCATCATTGATCTTAGATCTCGCTATGCGATGGCTTACCCTGTTAAGTCGACCGGATTCGAACACACACGGACAGTACTAGACGCGATCTTCGGTAGAGAAGGTTTCCCACGGGCCATAAAATCCGACAATGGCCCACCATTTAATGGAGAGGATTATGCGAACTACTGCTCTGAACGAGGTATCCAGACCGTATTCTCTACGCCGTTTTTCCCACAACAGAATGGCCTTGTAGAATGCTTCATGAAGAACGTGAACAAAGCCATGTCAACTGCACTTTCTACGGGTAGCGATTACCGGAAGGAGCTTCAAGCAACGGTACACGCATACAACGCCGCGGACCACACAGTCACCAAAGTACCACCCGAAGAGGTCTTCAGTGATCGCAAAATTAAGCGCGGCCTACCGTTACTTCTCCGCGGTAGGACGGAACATGATGATTTGGTGTTCGACGCCAGGGATCCCGAGGCGAAGATAAAATCCAAGGCACGGGAAGACACACGCCGTGGAGCTAAACGGAGTACAGTCAAACCAGGGGATGCGGTCTTGATCGAGCGCCAGTCAAAGGCGAAGGGAGAAACTCGGTTTGATCCTAAACGCTACACGGTAATGGAGGAGCGTAACGGCAGTCTGGTTGTCTGTGATCCGGATGGCCGCCAGCTCAGACGTCATGTTACACAAACCAAAAAGGTTCAGAAGTGGCGAGAACTCCGACCGATCATTCAAGAGGCACAACGTTCCGACGAGCTGGGGCGTCATGATCAGGAAGTTAAGGAGAATGATCAACAGCGGCCGAGAAGAACAGTGAAGACCCCCTCACACCTCTCGGATTATATCCGTGCGGTTGAGGAAGAGTTTTGATGGCCAAGACGGCTGTTGAGTAAAGCAGAATAAATGATGACTAGAACTTTTTTTGTGTTTTTTTCTTGAGAAAGGAAGGGAGATGTGTGGGTTGATGCGTATCTTCGTCCGCCAGACTATATGTTGAGTCGACATAGCATTGGCCAGACTACAACGCTATCCCTATGTCGACCAACGGTCTCCCGACGACGACGATCGGATGCCGAAGGGCATTCGTATTCAGACAGACTCACAGGTAAGATGTGCAACAGCGTCGGTGCTCCGTGGTGGGTGATTTCCCAAGTGGATTTCCGGCTACACACCCGGGGCCTGGGGGGACATTTACAGAAACATACGAGTTGTGGCAATATGGGTATCAAAATTCATGGTTTTTTATACTGAACATAATAATGGCCATTTCGACAGTAGTGGCCACAACTTGGAGTGGCCGGTGCCCTCAAAGAAGGTTCCCCCGGGGCCTGGGGGGACATTTACAGAAACATACGAGTTGTGGCAATATGGGTATCAAAATTCATGGTTTTTTATACTGAACATAATAATGGCCATTTCGACAGTAGTGGCCACAACCTGGAGTGGCCGGTGCCCTCAAAGAAGGTTCCTCCGGGGCCTGGGGGGACATTTACAGAAACATACGAGTTGTGGCAATATGGGTATCAAAATTCATGGTTTTTGATACTGAACATAATAGTGGCCATTTTGACAGTAGTGGCCACAACCTGGAGTGGCCGGTGCCCTTAAAGCAGGTTCCCCCGGGGCCCGGAGGACTTTTTACAGAACCATACGAGTTGTGGCATATTGGTATCAAAATTCATGGTTTTTGATACTGTACATGAAAATTGACATTCCGACAGTAGTGGCCACAACCTTGAGTGACCGGTGATCTCAAAGCAGGTTTCCCCGGGGCCCGGAGGGTCTTTAACACAACCATACGAGTTGTGGCAATATGGATATCAAAATTCATGATTTTTGATACTGAACATGAAAATTGACATTTCGACCGTAGTGGCCACAACCTGGAGTTGCCGGTGCCCTCATAGAAGGTTCACCTTGGGAGAACATTTATGACAATTTTGCCGACAAATCTGAAATATGAAACAAAATAAAATAATCTTATTTCAGATTTCACTAGCAATCCAAAAACACATTCAAATTGTTTGGTCCTATGTCTTTCGGTTATGTCTCTGACATACCATCTTGAACTTTTTTTCTGTGTATTATAACAGGAGGATATAAAACGAAAACTCAGAAAAAAACTGCGCTATGTAATCTCAATCCAACATGATCACGAAATCACAAAATTTATCGACGAAGCATAAATGCAAAAGTCATCATTTTCAATAAAAAAGAAAACTTTTCCCGCATATAATTGCTCGAAATTACATTCCCCCATTCGTCAATTCCAACCATTTACGAATGATGAATGATTGGAGCACAGCAATGAAAAAAAGTAGCCAGGAGACGCAACTTTGATTGAATTTCATTTGTATTCCATCGGTTTTTCTCTGCAGCGAGAAATCGAAAGACACCCTGTCACGTTCAGCGATTGTACCCGTGATAGAAGTTGAGCGCAATCGGGTTTTTCGCCTGGTTTTTTTTTTTGTAAAAGAGAGAAATAAACCTGCCCTGGCACATTGTACTGGAATAAGTGAAATTACCAAGCACGAGAAAACTGATTATAACTGGAAATGACAGCTGGAGAGATTGGAGCTGGGACGTGTCGAGATTTCGTTCAGCGTGTGGAATTTGTGATTGGAACAACATAAATGGAACTGTCGTTCAAAAAATTATCCACAAATCCTAAAAAATGTAAGCAGAGAAGAAGAAGGAGATTATGGAATACTTGGCGTCCACACCAAACTGAAAAAAGTTAAAATTAGAAACAATTTCATGAAGACGCATGATCACCAGCTTTTGAAATTCAATTTACGAGTACGCCTGAAAACCCTAGCTTTTACTTAGTTTTTATTACATCCAACCCACCACACGTGGCAAACCACGCCACACCAAACGCGTTGATAAACTATGCCCTGCTGTGTGAATTCCAGAACAATTCACTTCCTCCAACTGCACTGCACTGTGTTCCGGTATTTTTTGCTGACTCTGCACACCCAGAATGCAGAAAAAAACAGAATTTTCATTCAAATTCAATTTGCCGGAGCGCACACAGGAAATTATTACCGGGCTTCCCAACGTGCGCGCTGGAAAATTCGACTTTCACCGCACTCGAGATATTAACATATCAAAAGCCGTTTTACCACCACCACCCCCCCACTTTGGAGATCGTTGCTGATGCATGCAGGAAAAAAAAATAATGCATAGAGAGGTGCACTTTGAACGGCTATAAAACGGCGGAAGTTGAAAGGTAGCACGGTAAAGTTTAAAAAATGGCGGAATCAATTTTGTGGTACAGCGCAGTTTCCTGCTTCGCAGTAGTGCTGGTTCGAAGAATCTCCTCTGGAAAGAAGTTAAATGTTTTAACCAGGTTTGGCGGTTTTGCAAAGTTTGAAGAATGGGAAAAGGACTAGTTTTACTTGTTCGGTTTGGCTGCTATCGAAACGTGCAGTGTTCCAATTGTAAATGTAAATATCTCTACGCCCAAGTGAAGCAGGGAACCAGGGTGATGGAAGCGAAATCTTTTTATGTTCAAGCGAATGAAGAAAAATGTGAATAAGAGTAAAAAAAATAAAAGTAGGAGTAATATCCTAACCAAGATAATCCCATTTTCAGATTTTTATGTTTTTTACTTGTTCAGAAGGCAGCTTTTGCCAAACTTAACTTCCATTGATTTATGTTTTTCTTAGTTTATTTTAAATATACAGCCATTCCACATCAAACAGGAAGTCTCCAAATCAAAAGTGCTCAAATTAGAGAGGGGATTCTTTAACCCAATAGGGGAGAAAATCGTGACGTCAGAAATGAACTCAAATCACTCAAAGTTCATTTTGTGAGTGACTTTAACATTTTGGCCTAGTTTGACAGCTACCTCGTTCCCAGGCTTTCTGTGGGAGAGAAAAGGAGGCGAATACTTTATGATAATCATACCTGTCAAAATTCCTAGCCTCAAAATTTTGTCGCGAGTTGCTTTTCTCCTCTAATCAGACCCATATTTTTTGTTTGGCGATTAGAGTGCTCCTATCCGAAGAAGGGTGGTCCAAAAAATTGCATTTTCACAAAAATGGCTCCAAATTGGAGCACTTTTGATTTGGAGTCTTCCTGTTTGAAGTGGAATGGCTGTATATTAATTTTATTTTGTTTAAATTGAGGTGGAAAAACCCATTTTATTTTGACATAAGTTGAAAATATGTAAGTTACGGCCTGGCACCCCTAGCCGTATTGCACCAACACTTGCAGACTTGTCATACGAAGCATTCTTTCTGAAATAATAAAGCAGTCAAGTTTCATCCTTCAACCAGTGCAGTGCTGAAGTTAATCGTCCGAACCTCCCCACGGGCCGGGAAGCAGCCAACATGGCCCGCTTCCCGGGAACCCCGTACATAACTGGCGCAGTCGGTCGTCTCGGTGGATTACCGAGACTTAAGGTAAGTAATTATTAAGTTTTAGTACAATAAATTTAGGGCAAAAAGTCTGGTTCACCAGCAATTTCCTGTGTCGATATTGCGAAATCGTAGTCGACACAGGCTATAAGTGTTTAGCATAGGGCAAAATTAGATTTTGCAATAAATTTAGGGCAAAAAGTCTGGTTAACCAGCAATTTCCTGTGTCGATATTGCGAAATCGTAGTCGACACAGGCTATAAGGTTTTAGTATAGGGCAAAATTAGATTTTGCCGTAAATTTAAGTGAAGAAAAAAAACCCCCGCGTATGAACGAAGACGATATGTGGATGATACGATGGTCAGCAGAAAATGCTTTGAAACGGTCGTCACCGCGTAGGAAAGAAGACGATATTTGAACGATACGATGGTCAGCAGAAAATGCTTTGACATGGTCGTCGCGCTGACGCGATTGCAACGAAATATCCAAAACCAAAAGAGTTCTATAAAAATTAAAAATTAAAAATTAAAAATTAAAAATTTAAAATTTAAAATTTAAAATTTAAAATTTAAAATTTAAAATTTAAAATTTAAAATCTAAAATTAAAAATTAAAAATTAAAAATTAAAAATTAAAAATTAAAAATTAAAAATTAAAAATTAAAAATTAAAAATTAAAAAATTAAAAATTAAAAATTAAAAATTAAAAATTAAAAATTAAAAATTAAAAATTAAAAATTAAAAATTAAAAATTAAAAATTAAAAATTAAAAATTAAAAATTAAAAATTAAAAATTAAAAATTAAAAATTAAAAATTAAAAATTAAAAATTAAAAATTAAAAATTAAAAATTAAAAATTAAAAATTAAAAATTAAAAATTAAAAATTAAAAATTAAAAATTAAAAATTAAAAATTAAAAATTAAAAATTAAAAATTAAAAATTAAAAATTAAAAATTAAAAATTAAAAATTAAAAATTAAAAATTAAAAATTAAAAATTAAAAATTAAAAATTAAAAATTAAAAATTAAAAATTAAAAATTAAAAATTAAAAATTAAAATTAAAAATTAAAAATTAAAAATTAAAAATTAAAAATTAAAAATTAAAAATTAAAAATTAAAAATTAAAAATTAAAAATTAAAAATTAAAAATTAAAAATTAAAAATTAAAAATTAAAAATTAAAAATTAAAAATTAAAAATTAAAAATTAAAAATTAAAAATTAAAAATTAAAAATTAAAAATTAAAAATTAAAAATTAAAAATTAAAAATTAAAAATTAAAAATTAAAAATTAAAAATTAAAAATTAAAAATTAAAAATTAAAAATTAAAAATTAAAAATTAAAAATTAAAAATTAAAAATTAAAAATTAAAAATTAAAAATTAAAAATTAAAAATTAAAAATTAAAAATTAAAAATTAAAAATTAAAAATTAAAAATTAAAAATTAAAAATTAAAAATTAAAAATTAAAAATTAAAAATTAAAAATTAAAAATTAAAAATTAAAAATTAAAAATTAAAAATTAAAAATTAAAAATTAAAAATTAAAAATTAAAAATTAAAAATTAAAAATTAAAAATTAAAAATTAAAAATTAAAAATTAAAAATTAAAAATTAAAAATTAAAAATTAAAAATTAAAAATTAAAAATTAAAAATTAAAAATTAAAAATTAAAAATTAAAAATTAAAAATTAAAAATTAAAAATTAAAAATTAAAAATTAAAAATTAAAAATTAAAAATTAAAAATTAAAAATTAAAAATTAAAAATTAAAAATTAAAAATTAAAAATTAAAAATTAAAAATTAAAAATTAAAAATTAAAAATTAAAAATTAAAAATTAAAAATTAAAAATTAAAAATTAAAAATTAAAAATTAAAAATTAAAAATTAAAAATTAAAAATTAAAAATTAAAAATTAAAAATTAAAAATTAAAAATTAAAAATTAAAAATTAAAAATTAAAAATTAAAAATTAAAAATTAAAAATTAAAAATTAAAAATTAAAAATTAAAAATTAAAAATTAAAAATTAAAAATTAAAAATTAAAAATTAAAAATTAAAAATTAAAAATTAAAAATTAAAAATTAAAAATTAAAAATTAAAAATTAAAAAATTAAAAATTAAAAATTAAAAATTAAAAATTAAAAATTAAAAATTAAAAATTAAAAATTAAAAATTAAAAATTAAAAATTAAAAATTAAAAATTAAAAATTAAAAATTAAAAATTAAAAATTAAAAATTAAAAATTAAAAATTAAAAATTAAAAATTAAAAATTAAAAATTAAAAATTAAAAATTAAAAATTAAAAATTAAAAATTAAAAATTAAAAATTAAAAATTAAAAATTAAAAATTAAAAATTAAAAATTAAAAATTAAAAATTAAAAATTAAAAATTAAAAATTAAAAATTAAAAATTAAAAATTAAAAATTAAAAATTAAAAATTAAAAATTAAAAATTAAAAAGAGTAATTTTCGCTGAAAGTGGACCACTATTTACACAAGGTGCTCAAAAATCAAAAGCAGTGTACTTTTCCAATAGCCCCCACCAAGTTATGAACGAAACCATGTTTGGTTGGTTGAATTTGTCCTCACCTCGGCGCCTAGAAGCTAAAACATTTTTTTAAATTGGTAAATTTTTGACTTAGGCGCGTCTACAAAATTGGATATAACTTTGCAAAACTTCAACAAACCCTTGATGTTTAGGGGTGTTTTGGAAAGGAAATGAGCAGAGCTTTCGAATGCACTTGTCAGAAAAATACCGTTCCATACATTTTTTAGCCACAAAACACCAATGTATTTTTAAAAGTCATTTTTGAAGGCCGGCGCCCCGCTTTATCGAAAAACTGACAAATCCATTCGAAAGCTGAGACGATTTCACATAAAGGACCAATAAATCTAAGGTGTATGTTCCTCCTATCTTTTTTAATCTAATTTTGATTCTGCGAGCGCAGCGCTCCGTTCGCATTTTGGGCACCCAAAATGTTGCAATTTGCTTGCCCCATTTTAAGGTTTTGTCAAAAAATATAGGTGCTCACTTTTTAAATGATAGTTTATTGTCCAAGGATCAAAATGCACTTTCGATAATTGACCAATATTTATGTTTTTGGGTTCTTCTAGGCAATTTAATGTCGAAAAATTGATTTTTTTTAATTTTTTTTTTGTAAAATGCTCACTTACAATTGTGTGGACTTTTTTTCAGCAGAACTAATGAATGTAGCATGTAGGAAATTTCACCACAAATTTTTTGCTCTAAGAGAAAACGCCATTTCGATACTCCAGCGCCAAGATATTTGAATTTTAGTGAGAAAAAAAGTGGCAATTTTTAAAAATTTCTCAGAATTAACAAGCTCGGCCTATTATTTACATGCGGCATATGTTTTGTAGGTCGGGGTATGGTTTCTTATAGTTATTTTGGTCGCTGAATTCGGATCTGGAATCAAATTTCAGATAAACAGTGAACGGTGATATTTTAGCCACGCTCAAATATTATTTGCGTGTATTCCCCATAGCCACTTAGGGATCGGCAGCCGAAGCCGCTAACCACCGCGCCACGAGGCCTCTCAAAACAATCAGAAGTTGAAAAAAACAATCTCCATAAAAAAATCCGTGAGTAAAATATCAATTAAAGGTGAGCGAAAGATGAAGTATGACCGAATTCACTAGCGATTAAAACTACATCATAATACCGCAAATAACTTTTGGGCGTGGCTCCAAATTTAACTGTTAATTTGAAATTTGATTCCAGATCCGAATTCAGCGACCAAAATAACTATAAGAAACCATACCCCGACCTACAAAACATATGCCGCATGTAAATAATAGGCCGAGCTTGTTAATTCTGAGAAATTTTTAAAAATTGGCACTTTTTTTCTCACGTAAACTAAAATATCTTGGCACTGGAGTATCGAAATGGCGTTTTCTCTTAGAGCAAAAAATTTGTGGTGAAATTTCCTACATGCTACATTCATTAGTTCTGCTGAAAAAAAGTCCACACAATTGTAAGTGAGCATTTTACTAAAAAAAAAAATTAAAAAATATCAATTTTTCGACATTAAATTGCCTAGAAGAACCCAAAAACATAAATATTGGTCAATTATCGAAAGTGCATTTTGATCCTTGGACAATAAACTATCATTTAAAAAGTGAGCACCTATATTTTTTGACAAAACCTTAAAATGGGGCAAGCAAATTGCAACATTTTGGGCGCCCGAAATGCGAACTGAGTGCTGCGCTCGCAGAATCAAAATTAGATTAAAAAAGATAGGAGGAACATACACCTTAGATTTATTGGTCCTTTATGTGAAATCGTCTCAGCTTTCGAATGGATTTGTCAGTTTTTCGATAAAGCGGGGCGCCGGCCTTCAAAAATGACTTTTAAAAATACATTGGTGTTTTGTGGCTAAAAAATGTATGGAACGGTATTTTTCTGACAAGTGCATTCGAAAGCTCTGCTCATTTCCTTTCCAAAACACCCCTAAACATCAAGGGTTTGTTGAAGTTTTGCAAAGTTATATCCAATTTTGTAGACGCGCCTAAGTCAAAAATTTACCAATTTAAAAAAATGTTTTAGCTTCTAGGCGCCGAGGTGAGGACAAATTCAACCAACCAAACATGGTTTCGTTCATAACTTGGTGGGGGCTATTGGAAAAGTACACTGCTTTTGATTTTTGAGCACCTTGTGTAAATAGTGGTCCACTTTCAGCGAGAATTACTCAAAATTAAAAATTAAAAATTAAAAATTAAAAATTAAAAATTAAAAATTAAAAATTAAAAATTAAAAATTAATTTTTTTTTAAAAACTTTAAAAATTGAGATGTTGTGTAATTTTATTGTAATCCATTATTACATGGAAATACAAAGGGTACAAGTGAATTGTAATCGAGGATTACGTAATCTTAGATTACATTCAATATAAATATTTATTTTTTTTTCATGTTTGTAATTCAGTATTACAAACTTGAAAATTTGTAATTTGAAATTACGAACTAGCTTGACAATTTTTCACCATTGTGTTTTCACATTACTTTTAAAATTCCCTAACCCAAAAAAAAAAAAAAAAAAAAAAAAAGAAAAAAAATGGACGGGCAATTGTTACAAAGCATGATGTATTTTTTTTTCCTGAAATTAATTCTGTTTTCAACAAATTATCCGAGGTCGATTCGCACAATATTATCATATGGTCGTGTTGCTCAATTGGAGCCCCAATTTGAAGATTTTCATTGGCATTTTTGTTAAACATTTTATTTACTAAATGTAAGCTATTTACTTTACTTTCATCCGCCTTTTACTTTTACAATAAGTATCAAATACACAAAAACAGCATCATGACTACCATAACGCTGAAAGAGAAAATGCACCTTTGTTTGACGATGGAGGAGTCGTTATATTGGCATTTTCTGTGTAACATTTTGTGTACTTGTTGTAAGTTGTCTATCTCTACTGTTATCTGTCTTTTACTTTCACTATAAACATCGAATATTAACCAATATTTTTTGATCCATAGAGAATCAGGATGATAATCACGAGCCGAAACCGAGGACTGGCAGGCAAACAGCATCGAAAAAAAATCAATAGCATCTTCATTCCTTTCTTTATTTGATATTTCTAACGCTTTTTACTTTTAGACTTCCACCATATTCACTCAACACCCGCTTGGTAACCACGTCTAGGGAAAGCAGCAGACGTGCAAAACAACCAGGCTAATTTCTCCCCAATGAACCTAACCAGCGTTGGAGAGGTAGTAATGGATATGAAGAATGAGTTGTAATTGTAAAATTTGTAATCATTGTGGCGTTAACGAAAAGAACAAAAAAAAAGGGTTTTATGCCGTGATTGAGGAGAGAGCAGACATAGCTCAACCTCAACCCAAGTGCTTTTGTCCCTTCCAAAAGCCTTAGCCTGCGAAAATTCTGATGGATGCTACTAAGAAACTGTACACCGAATATCGCTGTTAGAATTAAGTTTGGTAGGACAAGTTAGCAAGAAATCGTTTAAATCAAACCAGAAAATTCTCATAATTCTTATGAGCCTGAGCCGCATTAACCAAATGCTAGGAATGTGATATCCTTGATACGTCAGGAATCCTTCCTGTTGCCATCCCGGGGCTCCAGACAACTAGATTTGTGAGGCCCTCGACACGTCAGGACTCCGTCTAGCCTGGAACAGTCATTGGGAATGTGATGTCCTCGATACGTCAGGCATCCGCCCTTGGACGAACTCCGCAGCAACTCGAGCACATCAGTGGAACTCAGAAAAAAAAAAAAACTAAAACAGTTTTTTAAAGTCGAATCGAGACGATTCGAGTCTAACGATGGGGTAGTTACGGCCTGGCACCCCTAGCCGTATTGCACCAACACTTGCAGACTTGTCATACGAAGCATTCTTTCTGAAATAATAAAGCAGTCAAGTTTCATCCTTCAACCAGTGCAGTGCTGAAGTTAATCGTCCGAACCTCCCCACGGGCCGGGAAGCAGCCAACATGGCCCGCTTCCCGGGAACCCCGTACATAACTTGTATACCAAACATAGAACACCAAAATTGACCCAAAATTCATCAATCATCGATCCAAGAGTTTAGAATGGGATTCAGTACGCAAAACCCTGCGTTTTGGTTTTTGACAGTTTGGAGCCCTTTAAAGATTTTTGGAATTTTTCAAAAACGTCTTAAGCTCATCCAGGGAACGAAAAGATTCGTCAACTATACAGAAAATGTTACGAATCTATAACACCGCCGCTGAAAACTTAAACATTTTCTGCAAGCTCTTCTGGCAGAACCATCAGCTTGCTTGGTTGCATGAACGTCGCAACGCCTACTACACAGCACTGAAAAATTGCCAAAAACCGTGTTTTCGACCACTTTTATTATTTATATTTCAACGTCAAAAATCTACCAATAATACTAATACATATAGTATAGCAATATACAGTAATCCTACATATTCGTAACACCCAAACTTTGGTTGGTGTCAGCGTTTGCCAAGTTTGTTAACATCTCTAAGAATAAAAACACGCCAAAACGCCATCATTACTTCTATTGTACAAACTTATATACAACAAAGTTTCAGAGTAGTTTTCCACGTTTTCGAATTTTTTCGTGATTTTTAAATTATTAGTTTTTGATTGAGATAAAACTTTGTCTATACATTTCCAATGCACAAAAAAGTCATTTTGCATCATTTCTTTTTCCATACAAGTCTCCATTAGGGGCTGGTCATACAAAATGGAGTAAATGTTTCTTGAGAAGAGATTTTCTGATCGATTTGTGGACTTCGGCAAAGTTTTAGGTTATGATTAGGACGTCTCAGAAAAAAGCACCCGAAGAAAAAATCCGATTTTTCAACATAACTTTTTACCATTAAAAGTTGAATTTCCAAAAAACGGTTTTAGACTTTTTTTGAAGCGTTTTAGGAGACTAAAAAGACATTGGTTGAGCTATAGTGCGTAACAAATGACAAATCTGGTTGAGGAGTTATGAATTTTAGAAACGTGTTTTTTAGAAAATATCGTTAATCTAGACAAAAAATTACAAAAAAAGTACTTTACATTTTCTTCTCAAGATTTAAAGTTGTCGTTTTTTGTTTTTTGCCTTCTTGACTTCTTGAAAGAAAAGCGCCTTCTATTTTTGTAAAGCTGAAAAATTTCCTATAATTCTCTACTGGAACTTTGAAAATCTGGCAATTAGTTTCTACTATACAAATTCAAAATTTTAAAACAAAATTAACTTTTGAAAAGACCTAAAATAGATAATATCCCTTATTTCATATTTAAAACCTCATTATAAAATTTTTGAAATATTTTTATTTAAAAGATCAGAAAATGTCGTTATTTACGAGTAAAATCAAGTTTTAGTCATTCTTTTTAATCTGCCTTGTTGTTTGTACATTCATACAGGCGAACCTAGATTCGAATTAAACACGCTTTTTCATGGCAGAAAAAAAAATTCATTGAATATCATTTGTTTATTCAGCAATTCCCAACGAAAACAGCATGATTCGAAAAAAAAGTTGTCCAATCAGGCCCAAACGTGGAGTGGGGGTTCCTTGGTCAAAAGAATTATACCCGTATTTTTTTTATAATTTATTTTTGGTTTTGCCACTAGGGCGACCTACGCTGTGTTAGGGTTGCGTCTTTCAATTACGGAAATTTGAGTACCAAAAAATGTATTGATCATCGCTCAAATTTAAAAGTTATGTCAGTTTTAGTGAAACAAGTTTATTTCTTCCCGTTTTCGTCATTTTCTCGTTTTTGCGCACGGCGCGTCGTTAAACCCAGTTTTTATTTTAGAAAACGTATCTCGGAATCCTGTTTAAATAAATCCACAATTTTTTAATATGTTATGTAAAATTTCCAGTGCATATTTTCAAGCATAGGCTCTTTAGTCCCGAGACCTTCAAAACAGTTTTTTTAAGTTTGCATACGACCTTTTCAAATGTCAGGCTAGATTTTTGCAACTTTAAAGCATTTTTCTTTGAAAGCCTATCTAATCATCTTCCATTTGCGTCGAGGAGTTACGACTTTTTGAAAATGTGGTTTTTGCGAAAATCGACGAAAATTGCAATTTTTTGGACCACCCTAACAGGGCGTAGGTCACCCTCATGGTCAAACAAAAAAAAATTGGCCAATGAACCCCCACTCCTATGTTGGGCCTGATTGGACAACTTTTTTTCGAAACATGCTGTTTTCGTTGGGAATCGCTGTATTTAGATATAACGTATAAAAAGCATTCATGCAAAGACATTGACCATAACCATCTAAAATCTAAAAAAAACTTAAGCAATTTAACAATCCCTACACACCAATACTTATCGCAAATTAATTGGTATTGATGTTAAATTTTAATTTAAAACTATATTTGAACATAAAACTCCAACAATAAATTTCATTTCCTGCCATTCACCTCCCTAATCAGAAAGCCCAACCGAGTGAACAATACTAAATTGAATTATACAAAACAGCTTCCATCTGGTTTTCCGGTTCCAGCAATTAGACACAGATCTCCTAGCGTTTCGGTTTGATATAATGTTGTTGTAGTGCTCAGTAGCTCGTTGTAGCTCTAACTAAGCTACAAAACCACACCAGAGCGCTGGAGAAAACGCACACGACTTAGGGGGGAGGTGACGTTCCTCCGGGTTTTCTGGGGCGTAGGTGGTTCCGAACATTGGACCAGGACCAGCATATAGTATCATAGGCATGAATATTCCAATTCAGTGATACGAGCAGCAGTCACACCAGGCCGGGCAAAAGGATGCAAATAAATTCATTCAAACAGCTCGGAATCCAACCTGGAGATTGCTAATGGAACCACGTGAAGGAATGATTCCGGAGGCTGTGTGTGTGTGTGTGTGTGCCAAGTCAAGGATGGTCGTTTCTCGTCCTCACTCGGAAGCAATATCCATTGCGGCCTGTGGGCCAAACGATGAAGACATCCTGCCGGGGCTCTTATATGTAGCTCTTCCACCAGCAGAGCTTCTTGTATTCGTGACTTGGGGTGATTGAATTTAATGGAGTAAGGAAATAATAAATTGAATATTGTTGGTTCGTACCGGAGGCGAATGTATGCGTCCAAGGTTGTGGACGCTGTGAGGCTGTTGAGAGTGGGGTGGTGTCGTAAGATATTCAACTCACAGCTGGGCGATGTTTCAATTTACAGAAGAAATTAGTTGTCACAAAGATACTGGTAGAACAGACGCTGTTACGTATTGGGTTACTATCCAAATATTATTTAAATTATATACGATGTATTTTAGCTTTTTAACAGGTTTGGGTTTATAGAAAATTCTGACTCTTTTAAAAATAAAAATAAAAATCTAGCTTTCTCACTGAAAAAAGGCTAAAACAATTCACTTTAAATTTAAAAAAAAACTCGTAGACCCACCTTTACCTATACCTATCGACTCAGCCTCTTAAACTGAATGAATGTCTTTTTCATTACAAAGAAACAAACGAAAGTTCTAGGCTATGAATTAAACTCATAGGAAAAAAAGAGCCAAGAAAAAATACTACCCGTTTTTCTTTATTTAATTTTTAATCACTGACAGTTTAATTTCAAAAGCATAAAAAATGTATTCAGCGGTTTCTATTAGAATTTTCAAAATGATATTTTTAATGGACCTCCTCTGCCGTGGGGTAAAAGTATGTGATTCTATGCTCGCTGGCTGGCTGTTTACATAACCATCATAACCAACCATAAGCAACTTAACGGAGGAGGACCGCAAATGTGATTCCATTTTGGAGGTTGGTACGGTTTGGTTGGTATTTTCCAAGCAAAACATGTGTAAGACTAAATGTGGCATCTGCTGCTGCCTCGCCGGGGGTAGGGTGCGAGGACGTTTCGCCTAGTCACGGAAGCTCGTGTAGTTCCTGTACCAAAAGCACGTTATTAGGGAAGACGATAATGAGCGAACGCTTTTGGGGTGGCAAAATGTGCAGCTACCTAATGGAACGTTGAATATGAATTTCAAGGAAGTTATTAGCGCTTTTTGGAATTTGTCACAGATGGTGTTCTAAGGTGTTACCTAAAATTTTTTTTTTTTTATTATTATTATAGAGACTTTACACCATTGTGCATTCATCTCTTCAAGGTGGATAGTGAAAGAGGAAATATTACAGAGTTTAAAATCACTTCAATAATTATTACCATGCCTTTTTTCTAACGATTTCTCTCTATGTTTCAAATATTTAGCAGAATATTTAAAGAATGAATTATCAAGTTCTTCAAGTTTATCTTCGTCCTCTTCTTCCAGGGATTTAGAAGTTATCTCACAACACTTTTTCTTATAATATTTTGCTTTTATGACATCTTCATCTTCTTCATCTGTTTCTTCTGCAGCCATCTCTCTTCGTTTTTTTGTTAGTTCGTCTTCCGCGTCCAAATATGCCTGTAAGCGATTTCGGCGGCGGGTGTGCTTAGAAAGCACGGTCTCGAATCCATCGTTGTCTTCTTCGTCGATTTCACTTGTTTCCATTGCATTTTGTTCTGGTTTACTATTGTTGCTTTTACTGCTGCTGCTGCTTGGCTCGGGTTCAATCGGTTGTGTACTGCTTTTTTGGTTAACCTTTTTACTCGAATCCGCACATTTTTTGTTCTTTGCTTTGAGTTTGCAAAGCGATTTTTTGCCTACAATCGTCACTGCTGCAGCAGCATTGTTTACAGTGATTAATTTCGGCGTTGGCTGTTTCAGCAACATCCGCAGGGTCCGAACTCCATTTGGGATCCCTGGGAAGAAGTTAATCCAGCGGTCGTTGGTGATGGTCAAAACTTCGCCGTATTTACTCATCACTTTGACTACGTCATCATTGCTTATGCCTAGAGGTAGGTCAAGCACACGAACTTCCGTAGCGTTGTTGTCCAGGTAAATCGGGATTTTGCAACCCTGATATACCAGAGGTTTGTCGATGATGGACGAGGCCATTGCTGAGTCGGCGAACTGCAACACGGCTATTTTTCTTCTATTGCATAATTGCAATGCTCGCAAGTTTTCTTGGTTTACTTGAAGGTCTGCGAGAAATTTTTTTACAAGCTTTGGGCTTGGTTGGTTTTGGAACAAAAATCCAGAACCACACTGTTTTTGTCTACGGTGCACATTTTAAAAAAAAGCGGCGACGCGCACACAAACTGCGGACTGGCGTTGAGAATGCGACTTGTAAGGTCGGCGGTTACTTTGCAACTGTTACCTAAAATTTGGAAATAGTTTCCAACAACTAAGTCACACATCTCTGGTTGCCTTGTTTCGTATAACTAAATCCAACAAATGGCATCCGTAACTGAAATGTTTCCACTCGATTGATTCCAACACAAATACACACCCCAGCCAGTGCCACTCTGCCAATGAAACGAAATTATCCAGCCTGAAAGACTAGCTTATGTGCATTCAATTTACCCCTTTCGTGTTCACCAACTTTTACAATACCCAACCAAAGTGTGAGTTGTTCAACTTGGAACCACTTCCTTCCTACAATTACCTCCTACCCCGACACAAAAGGACCGAGCGAAAACCACATGAAACGATACCCTGAAGCTTTCGGGTAAAGTCCGAGTATCCTCCAAGCTCGGCTGCTGGCTAATGCATCTCCTGACATGCTGACTGACTGTAGACCAGACAAAGCCATTTAGTAGTCAACTTTCCGAACCCCCCCTGCCCCACTGTCACTCTCTTGGCCACTCTTACCATTGCTATAGGTGGCATTTAGTTTTATTTTAAGACTACAAGAGAAAAGCTTCGGTTGCGATGATTCGGAACAGAACATTTCTGCTGTTAGGATGGCGCCTTATTTTAATATGTTAAGATCGAAAGAAAGATTTTTTTTCAAATATATCCCAAATTATTTACTCAACATTTCACATCAAAGTCGTAGCAACTATTTTTTAAAGTTTATGTACTCACTCACTCACGTTACTTACTAAAATTACTAACCCAACCACCGGCTCATTCATTCACTCACTCAGGTGATTAACTCTAGAGAGCCTATTGGCTGTTGCCGAAGTGGTTTGTTTACCTTTTTTCGTCACCCTCAGTCACCCTCGCAAACGTCAAACCATACAAAATTGCTGCACCCAAAGTTAAAGAACGAGGGGATAGTCCTCACGAAAAGAAACGTGAGGAAAGTGCTATTTTGCGAGAGTATATTCCTCTCGCGTGTTAATTCGTTCATTGGAACAGTTCATCCTATTGAGTGGCTTATATGGACAAATGAACGCCACTTAGTTACCGAACCATGGTGGCCCATACGGCAAAGGCACGGTTGAATATGCCGAAGGTCTTTGGTTCGAGTCTCGGTACCAGTACTTTTTTTTGTTAGATGAACTTTTTTTGAAGATGAACCCATGAGTAAAGTACTCTCGGTAATTTCGGGATTTATCCTCTCCGTCCGCACACAGTACCATTTTACTACCGAATCATGCTTCTTATCCTCTCGTATGCCGATGCCCAGTTCTGGGTGTGCTAGATCTTTTGCGGGAGAGATCCGGAAAAAGATGCGGCAGCAATTTGTACTGATTTGAGGACTAGTTTGAGGATTGCTGAGAGTACCGAAAAGTTTGGTTATGTTACAGCTTGCAAAAGTCAATAGAGGAGAAAAGCAACTCGCGACAAAATTTTGAGGGTAGGAATTTTGACAGGTCGTCAGCTGTGTGCTATCTTGTGACAACGACCATTTAGTACTTTTCGAGAAAATCGATTTTTTAACTTTGATGATAAATATTTTCAAAACTATGATTGGTATATCAAAACTTTTTGATGCAATCGGTTCGTATACTATCGCTTAACAAACGCTCCAAGTTTCAACTAATTTGGTTACACCAGTTAAAAGATACAGTAAATAATGTAAACAAAAATCTGAAAAGCACGCGTCACAAGTGTGTTTCGAAAGTAAAATTGTACTACGTGTCACAAGTGTGCACAGAATTCCCATACAAACTAAAATAGGCTGAAATCAGTAGTTTAACCGACTTAATCAGTATATTTTTAGAAACAAAAGATTGCATTGCCTTCACAAAATGTGTATCAACATACATTTGTGAAAAACAAGAAAATTTTTCCACATTTTCCAACAACATGTATGACGTGTCACAAGTGTGCACGATCATTTTGATGATAAAATGGTCTATGTCACAAGTGTGTATTGCGATATCCGGGAAACGGAAGCGAGTTTCCAAAATCGGGTTTAAGCATCTTGTAGTGTTTGTTAAGTATAGCAAAACGTCATCATTAACTCATTTTCGACCAAAATGGTCTATGTCACAAGATAGCACACAGCTGACGAGGTATGATTTTTATAAAGTATTCGCCTCCTTTTCTCTCCCACAAAAATACTGGGGACAAGGTAGCTGTCAAACTAGGCAAAAATGTTAAAGTCACCCACAAAATGAACTTTGAGTGATTTGAGTTCATTTCTGATTTGAGAAATGAACTCAAATCACTCAAAGTTCATTTTGTGAGTGACTTTAACAATTTTGCCTAGTTTGACAGCTACTTTGTCCGTACTTTTTCTGTGGGAGAGAAAAGGAGGCGAATACTTTATGAAAATCATACCTGTCAAAATTCCTAGCCTCAAAATTTCGTCGCGAGTTGCTTTTCTCCTCTATAGAGGAGAAAATCGTGACGTCAGGAATGAACTCAAATCACTCAAAGTTTATTTTGTGAGTGACTTTAACATTTTGGCCTAGTTTGACAGCTACATTGTCCCCAGTTTTCTGTGGGAAAGAAAAGGAGGCGAATACTTTATGAAAATCATACCTGTCAAAATTCCTAGCCTCAAAATTTTGTCGCGCGTTGCTTTTCTCCTCTATTAGGTTTTAAGCCCTAACGTCATTTGACAGCTCGTGTGCATTGTTTACATGGTCCATGTAAACAGTGCACTCCTTTCTAACCTCCAAATCGAGTCGGCGTAAAACCTAATACGGAGAGGCGAAATGGTTATCTCGGGGTTCCAATCCAACTGTCAAATAGATTAGATAAGGTAACACGTGAAAATTTTCAGAAAAGTGAAAATTTTATACTTTTTCTGGCAAATTTCACCGGATTTTTTTTTTTGTGTAGAGATGTTTAGCATGCCAAACTAAACCAAAAAACGGTTTTAGTGGAATTTTTTTTTAATATTTTTAAGTTTAAAAGCGTTTTTTGGTTTAATATGGCATGACAACCCTGCAAAAAAATTCCGGTAAAATTTGGCCGAAAAACAGTCAATTGTTTTCTAAAAATCTCCTTATAAACTCTGGGTTTCTTGCTAACTATTTTTTCACAGCTAGAAAACTCACCTTACCTTATCTAATGTAGATGCCTGGGTTCCAATCGAGTGACAAAACCTTGCAAAAATAAGGTTGGAATCAATTTCAATTATTTTTGATCAATAAATATAATTTTGAACATCATGAATTTTGTGAAACATTTGTGAAACAAAATATGACCAAAAAGAAAATTCATGGACACTTTTCCTAATTGCAAACAAGATTTTGTTTTCCGATTGCAAACTAGATTTTAGCAGGAGAGTGAAAAGAGAGAATTCGTAACGTGGTTTTCGAATGATCCCACTTTTTTACATGAAAAAAGTAGGAGGAGGTTCATGCACAAGCGTGACTTTTTCTCTTGCACTTGAATAATTTGTCAACTGAGTATCGTGTGAGCAGCAGTGCCGGGAATATGAATTTTTGTGGTGTTCTTTTTGTGCTGTATTCGTGGTCATGTTCACGTCGAATTCTGTGGAAGGTGCGAAGCCGCGTGTTTGGATTCTTGTGTCTCTGTTGTTTTATTTGTGCTTCCATCTGGAGTATTAGTTTTTAAATCATTGTTATTTTTTACAGCGTCCTGGAATTATTTTAAATTAAATATCTACATGTAAATTTATCTACTCACTCTATGATTTATTTAAATGTTCATATTATTCTTTGTCATCATCTTGATTATATTTATTATATTTATCATCTTTATTATATTTATTCTGTTTACTATATTGATTAAATTAATTATATTTATTATTTAATATTATTACAATACTATATGCTTACTAGATAATACACTACAGACTCACATTTACACTTACAAACATCCAAATCATTTAATACAATACGCATTCAACCATTTTCATCGGCCCGACTAAATTCCCCTAACCCCCATTCCGAACCTTCCAAAAATATTCCGTTCACTTTTAAAAGTCACATGGGTTCCCTGCACTTTTCCACTTGTGAACAACAAAAACATCCCCTCTCAAATCCCCACGGGACTATATGGGCGTAGCCTTGGAGCACAGTGTGGAAATTTACGTTCTTAGATATTTTTGGATGTACCGGGCAGCAATCAAATTGTCTAAGAATATTGAATTGACCATTGTGGCACCCCCTAGAGCGTGGTGCAGACCCGTAATGCTATTCTATGCTATGCTATGCACTTGAATAATTTGTCAACTGTTACGCGTATTTTTTCAAGTTTTCGGTTCAGTTTGAAAGTATCTAAAAAAAAAATTAATACAAAAAAATCCCAGAAGTCAACTTCAACTCCAGCTACCTAAAATGATTGATTACAATACTTGCTGGCGAACAGTAAAATGGTTCCTCTATGGCTCTATTCACCCCGCAGGATTTTACTTATGAAAATGTTTTTTTATTTGTTTGTGTAAATTTTCAATATTTATTTGAATCATGTTTTTTTTTTTTTTTTTGGAATCATAACTTTGTGAAACAGATGTGTTAGAAAATCGGCCAAGCTGTTGTTTTTATGTTATTAATGTTGGTCCCCTAAAAAACACAATAAAAAAATATATATAAAAAATACGGACGGATAATAGTTCAATTTGTGAAAAAAGTCAATTGAATAAAAAGAAAAATTTTTAGATCGCAAATAAAGTTGTATGAATTATTCTCATCATAACCTACAACTTTGTACAGTAAATACACCAAACAGATCAGAAAATCGCTCACTGATATACAGATTCTCAAACATACAATTGTTGTAAAGACAGCTGTCAAAATTGTATAGAAACTTGTATTGACGAACCAATTATGCATAATTTCTTCTTTGATCATAGGGAAACTCCACACAGCAAATTAAATCCACGTTTCGCATTTGAGACGTTGATTTTAGTGGGTTGCAAACGGGCTTTCGTCATGTATATGTGTAAACTTGGGGAAAACCGAGAAACTACCCAGCCCCGGATTTGCGTAAGAATTGACTAGAGAGAATTAAAACCAACTCTACCAGGACAGGACAGACATGACCATGACAGCCATCCATTGCAGGCCGCTCCCATCACCACCGCAAACCAGGGACAAGGAAAGAGATTTGAATCCACTTTTTTTAGGGAATAAGCGAAATTCTCCACGGTATCCCCAAATAAGTTTCCCTTGAGATTTGACAGTTTGGAGAGGTAGGTCATCATCGACCACCCTATTGGAGCACGGAGACGTCCTTCAATGCACAATGGACACGGATATGGAGCAGATCCAACTAAATGGCGTGTATATGTGTCTCTCGCCTTGTGTAGGTGGTTGGACTCAAAAGGAGCTTGCTCAAAGTTTTGCACAATTGCATTTACCGCCGTGAGAATTCCACCTACTTGGGGAAAACGGAGATTAGACATCGGTTTGCGGACTCCGCAGGAACAATAAGCTGGGATTGTTGAATGACAAGCTATTTGCAACGGTTGTACATCTTAATCCGACAACGGCATCAATCAGTGATTTCCACTGTTTATTCCGGTGGACTAATCTATCGTCGTTATGTTTGCCAATTTGCTAGGGATTAAGGGTGGCAGCATACCAGAAATAATGCTTCGTATAACAATTCAAAGCTTAATGGTTTTTGCATCACTGGCCGAGGACAGTAACCTGTAACACTTCCAGACACCTTTCAGCCAAATCAAGACGAAGAAGCAGAACAAGTTTTAAGGGAAGAAACCACACACCAAAAAGTTCAACCCCGACGAGGAGAGACTCTGGCTCAGACGGCGATGGTGATAAAGTTTTTGGCAAAGTTCGAGCAAATAAAGAGGTATTTATTTGAATAATGGCCCGGATGTGTCGTACAGGTAAAATATGAACACGATGGAGTTGAAGGTGTGGTCTATTAGAGCTGCACTGGATGACACTACCGGAGAGTGCACTCGAGTGAATGTACTTGGTTCTTGCCTGGTGGTGCTGGCGCGTACGAAAATTGGATTCGGCTGCAAATTTGAGTTATGTTCGGAGAAATTTATGGTCCAAGGATTAATGATTCTACCACATAAATTTGAAGAAAATGCACAATTCGTTGCACTTCACTTCGCCCAGCTAACAACCTCTTTACTGAACATTAAATTGAATCCTAAATATCGTAATGACATTTATTGTAGTTCCGTTCCCGGGCAGACGGTAATAACAAAATTCATGCCATTTCAATAACAAAAAAACGAAGTTGACTTTATAGCTGTCGGCCACCATTGCTAGTTCCAACCACTAGTGTCTTCCTTTTTATCTGCAAGGACTTCGGCGCCCTGGGCTCCTAAGTGTATGAAAGTATGGCACGGAGCGACGGCGCCGAATACCCATATTTACACAAAGAATTTTAGAGCGCCCGCCGCGGGATTCGAACCGGTGACCTCTGGATTGTGAGTCCAGTGCGCGGTCCGATTGATCCACACGGGCGGGACGTGAATAATAACAAATACTGTTAAAATTACAGAAATTGTTACGGAATCTTCTTAAAAACCCATTTTTGCATAAGGGTTTAACAACAGTTTATGTTATCATAACAAAATTTGTTATTGTTCTGATAGTGGTTGAAAGCCAAAACAACTTTGGAATAACATTTTTTGTTATGGATGATCGGATTAGTTGTTAAAATAACAAAAAAGAATAACAAAGTGTTGGAACCCTAACGTCTCTAGTGTTCTACGGTGTAATTCTAAGTAAACAAAGCACCCCTCGCCAAAGCAGTGTGGTGAATAACTCATTGTCACCACACACAAAACAAACACAACGTAGGGAAGTATTGTTATTTGTTACGAATTCAATCTGTGATATTCTCGATTTCATTGGTAAGTTTTCAAACGAGCACTTACAATGAACTCACTTTCATGAGCGATGAACTCCAATGCATGTAAAAAGTCACAAACATGAATCAGGGAGTACGAAATAGGACGCGAATGTCAAGAAAATGAAGGAATTCGACGATAAATGGGAGAGAATTGAGTGAAAAGAGACCGGAAATGGACATTTTTCTCTCAATTCTCTCTCGTTTTGCAGAAACGATGAACGTTTTGACCGAGCGATGAACGTTTTGACCGAACGATGATCATTTTGCTTCGTGCGTGTTCGAAAAGATCTGAGTGAAAAAGATAATAATTAACCAGTAAGCAAAAGTGAAAATAAACGATCTCTTCTAATCCAACCTCCGAGAAGGCAAGTTGCCTCTCTCGGAGCACCTGAAACCCTGGAGTTTTACTTACCTGGAAGTCTTGTCCGCTGCTGCATCGATGGTATCCTGGAACCTAGAAAGAAACGGTGGGTCGTCCGCAGTTTTCTGAGTCGGCCCCCTAGCCGATCAAAAAGATTTTTTCGAAGAATAACTCAAAATGTTATTAGTCTGTTATTACAATAACAATCCATTAACAAAAAAATCATAACGACGAATAACAAATCTTGTTACAAATAACATAAAATGTTATTGGCCTAGTATTATCAAATATCAAAAAATGTTATTCCCAAGTTATTCCCGTCTGCTCGGGTTAAAGCAAAAAATTGATTAGTGTGTTTAAGTAAATATATTTGTTTGTGGGGTATATTCTGTGGTGTTAAGTTTATGGTTTGTTAATGGAGGTAGTATAATGATAAGTGAAAGAGTGGGTTAGTTAGATATATGAAATATTAATTGTTGAATATATGGTGATTTTTGTAATAAAGATTAGTTGGAAAAAAGCGGTTAAAGAACTGGAAAGTAAGTTTTGTAGAAGCAGTTAGTGAAAATATAATATTTTGATAGTGGTGATTAAAATAGGAAATTGGAAAATACTATGATTTTGTATAAATATATAATCAATGGATTAAGCAAAATTTTGTTATACTTGTTATTAATGGTTAAAAAAGGATATTTGTTTTATCTTTATTTTTGAAGGGAATGATGTGTGGAGGGGGTTGTGATATGTAGGATTGTATGATAGATGTTGTTAGTGGTGATTGTAAGAAAATTGTGGATAAGTGGGTAGAAGTATTAAGTGTATTTTGGAGAAATGGGAAGATGGGTGAAATATTAGAGTATGGTAATTAGATTTAGAGGGTTTGTTATAATATTCAAAAAGATACAAAAAAAAAATAGAAGTTGGGCTTATAGAGAGATTTTTTTTTTGAGATGGGTAAAGATATTTGATGGTGTAAATTTGTAAAATATATATTATAAGGATGATGTAGTTAGTTTAAAGTTGGAAGGTTAAAGAGGGTGAGTGGTTGAGGGTAACATTGAATAGGATGATGATTATACTCATAAGAGATAAAAATAAAAAGTTTTTGTAAATATGTTTATAGAATAGTGTAAAGATTTTTAATACGATTGGGTGGAGGGATGTGTTTTGTGTTATTTGGTAAGTTATATAAAATTTTATAGTAGAGAAAAAAATGGTGAAGTTAAGAGGGTTAGAGGTAGGGGGGTTTAGTTTAATTATTTGTTTATTTGTTGGAGGGGTAGAGATAGAAATGGAGTAACAATGTGTTGGTGAAGATGGGTGGTGGGGTGATGGTCGAGATTTATGTTGATTGCAGGGGCATATATTTTCTGGCGTTTTCACGTGCCGTTCAGCTTGCACGTTTATGCAAAATAAAATTTTAGAATTAAGGAATGAAATGAATGAATTACGTGGTATTACAGATAATTGCAATAAAAAAATAGATTCACAACTCGCAAATAACAAAAATCAAATAAAACTTTATCAATTTGCGTGAAACTAAATTACTTAATGAAAACTTATTTCCAAAAACTTTTAAGCAAATTGTATTCCACGACATTACATTTGAACCCAGTTTGGGTAGATTTCGACAAGGGGAACAAGCTTTCGTAATTAAAAACAACCCCAAAACATTCACTCATAAATTCTAGGAACTTTTAACCTAGAGGCAAACTAGTTCTGAGTGGACCGACAATTCCAAATGGAGAACACATGTCGTGTGGTTTTTGTACTCTGAGGGTTTTACTACCAGAAGCTTCGTCAGAAATTCAGCAACCACAATTTTAACTTTAAAGTTGCTCTAAATGTTTTAGCTGAAGCAGGTTTTTCAATTAATAATCATGCATCAGATTTCGAACAATAACTCATAAAAATATCAACCATAATGAACAATGCAACGCGGAATCAATACCAACCATTCATTCATTCAACTGCATCGATGTAATTATATTGAGCATAAATTGAGCACTCACACAATTACCACTCAACATAAAGCCCCTCGAACCACACTTTGTCAGTGGCGAGAGCCACAAAAATGCGCATTGTAATGAACAGTTCGTGGTTTGCCGTGCCCTCCTTACACGCCCCATTAATGATTATTTGTGGTCGAGCTTAATAGTAATGAGGTCCCTTTGCTCTGCCATTAATGGAAACATGCTGTTTGGAAAATGTTCTAGCCTTACTTTTAAATGGTAAACTATATATTTGCCGTAGCATTTCTAATGAATGATAATTGATTGCTGAAATGATTTTTTTTTTTTCAATATTCGGAATTGAATCAACAATTTGTCTTCATGGATAACTTTTGTCCCATTTTTCGATATCTCGTTAAGGAGTGGTGGTGCAATCCCTTCCAATTTTGAACATTCGAAAAAGACGTGTTTTTCAATAATTTGCAACTTAAAATGGTGATGATTTGAAATTTGGTGTCAACGGGACTTTTTTGTAAAATTGGACAGCCCGATTTGATGGTGTGCTCAGAATTCCGAAAACAAAAATATTTTTCAGAGAAAAAGTAAAACAAAAAAAGTTTCAAAAACTCTGGCATTTTTCGTTACATGACTGTAAAAAATATTGAGACATGTCAATTTATGGGAAATATAATGTACTTTTCAAATCAACAATACCCAGAAGGGTATTATTTTTTTTTTCATTCAGAACAAAAATTTAAATTGTGAAATTTCGTGTTTTTTCTTACATAACAGGGTTATTTTTAGAGTGTAACAATGTTCTACGAAATTGTAGAACAGACAATTACATAAAAAAAGTTTTTTAAACATAAGGGGTTTCTAATCTAATCTAATCTAATCAGACCCTAGCGCAGCCAATCTTTCGAAGGGATCCTGGAGAGTGCCTTAGGTTAGATGACGCCTAGCACTCTTCTTGTCATTTATTAACATTTGCAGTGCGCCATTGCATCGGAATGCATTGAAACAACACAAGCGTAAAAGCGGCCAGGCCTACTGCGTAAAGCCGTATCGCAGAGATGACTCGTAATTGGGTTGAGTTTGAGCACTGAGTGTTCGAACAACAACACAATTCTGAATCGACAGGGGAGGAAGAAGTGTAGGGACACACCACCATACGCTCCGAGATTTGTTTGTATTCGTTGGGAGCACCATGCTAAGAAGGTTTGGTATTCCGGGACCCTCTGGGATGGGACATTGTATTTCCACGAATGCCCTGGACATTATTTGCCGTGGTTATAGCGCCACAACTCGCTCTCTGTAACAGTATTCCTAATTCCAGTCCACGCTCACCAAGTCGACATGGCCTAGTGGTTAGCATTTTTGCTTACCAATCCAAAGTACGGGGGTTCGAACTCCGCCTCGAGCGACTTTGATTTTTCGGTCATATTCATCATTTTAAATTTATGTGTTCTTAACTTTCTCGTTGGGAGCAGATGGGCATCGAACCCAGAACCATTCGCTTACAAAGCGAACACCGTAACCAGTCAGCCACGGCCGCTCCTTAGTTTTTTAAACATAAGGGGTTTGCTTATAAACATCACGAGTTATCGCGAATATACGAAAAAAAAATGTTTAAAACGTAACCAATGTCACTTTTGATAACGGTATTTGTTATTTTTACCAAGTCAACGCAAGCTTCTATACCATTGAACCACCAAATTTCTGCGCAAGCTCCACTCGAGGGAGGGGCATGAAATTTGAGGTCCCCAGAAACACGTGCACTTTGAATTTTTCAAAAATAATTAGACTGGGCCAAATGGGATTTCTCCAAAATCTTCAGCTTTAGTTTTTATTTCGTGATTTAAACACTGTTCATTTTCATAGCATTTTTTTTTTGTCCCGCCCGTGTGGATCAATCGGACCGCGCACTGGACTCACAATCCAGAGGTTGCTGGTTCGAATCCCGCGGGGGCGCTCTAAAAATTCTATGTGTAAATATGCAGCAATTCCCCACGAAAACAGCATGGAAAAAAAACAAAAGTGCTCGGATCGGGCTCAAAATTTTTCTGGGGGTTCCCTGGCCGAAATAATTATATGATTTTTTGAAAATAAAATCCGTGTTTTTCGACGCGCCGCGCACAGGAACCGGAAAATGACGAAATCGGCAAAAAATCAACTTTTTTCACTAAAACTGCGATAACTTTAAAATTTCAGCGATGACCTATACATGTCTGGGTACCAAAAGTTGCGTCTTTTAATTACGAAAATTTTGGTACCCAAACATGTATAGGTCATCGCTGAAATTTTAAAGTTATCGCAGTTTTAGTGAAAAAAGTTGATATTTTGCCGATTTCGTCATTTTCCGGTTTTTGTGCGCGGCGCGTCGAAAAACACGGATTTTATTTTCAAAAAATCATATCTCGGAATCCTGTTAATGAACTCCTCCCATTTTTTAGTATGTTATGTAAAAATGTCCGGGGAATCCGATAAAAATATTTCCAGACATAGGCTCTTTGGTCCAGACACCGTCAAAACGGCATTTTAAAGTTTCATACGCACTTTTCATATGTTAGGCTAGATTTTCCAAACTTTTTACTATTTTTCATTGAAAGGCCAACTTATCACCTTTCATTTGCGTGTAAGACAGTTGAAATCGGTTGAAATGGCGAGGAGTTATGATTTTTCGAAAAAAGTGGTTTTTGCGAAAATCGACGAAAATGGCAATTTTTCAGACCACCCTAACACGGCATAGGTCACCCTAATGGCCAAACAAAAAAATACGGGTCTAATTATTTCGGCCAGGGAACCCCCAGAAAAATTTTGAACCCGATCCGAGCACTTTTGTTTTTTTCCATGCTGTTTTCGTGGGGAATTACTGCACATAATTGCGCCGTCGATCCGTGCCTTACTCAAACACTTAGGAGCCCACGCCCAGGGCGGCGAAGTTCTTGTAGTTAAAAGGAAGACACTATTGGTTGGTAGGGTAGGGTAGTCATCAATGAGACACTTTTGGTTTTCAACTTTCAACGATTTTTCTAATTTTTTCATCAGCATGTTTTAATGAGCTTTTAGTTGCATTATCATTCTTTTAATGTGTTCTAACATTGACCAAAATATGAGATCGATCCGACATCTACAGCCAGAGTTATTCAACTGTCTCATTGTAGAGGCACTTGGCAGGAACAATGAGACAGGTGGGGAACAATGAGACACTCTACGAAAATCAACATTTTTCTAGCAAAACATCATGTTTTTGTATTGTTCCATTGCAGGTGACTTGCCTTGAACATTTTAGAGCAATTTTGCCAACATGAAACTTTTAATAACAAAAGTTACACTAAAAAGTATTTCAATTTTGTAAAATCCATATATTAATACCAAATAACTTTGTATTTTTGGTTTAATGAAGTTTAAACTCTATAAATATGCCAAAAACCACTTTTAATTCATGTTTTGAAAGATTTCCATCGATTTTGAAAAGTTTATTGAAGAAAAATCAAAGTGTCTCATTGTTACCCATGGGCTGAAATGAGTGGGGAACAATGAGACAGCCCTGGATTCTGAGTTTATTCTAAATTTTGGCCAAATCTAATGAAAGGACATTGTAACCCAACTTAATCCCTATGGAACGTCGAAAGAAATTTGAAGAAATATTAGTTTTGGTGTAAATGGCAGCCTACGAGCGAAAAAGTAATTTTTGTCCATAATTTACTTTTACACCCCAGAATCAAACATTTATGAATAACTTTTCAAGGGAGCGTCCATAACCAAAGCCACTAATATGGCAGACGTGTATCCAGTAGACACACCTTTCCCCCAAATATGAGCCTGATTGGTTGAAACTACGACTTGTGAGAGCCATTTTATCATTGTTCCCCGTGTCTCATTGATGACTACTCTACCCTACTAGCAATGGTGGCCGACAGCTATAAAGTCAACTTCGTTTTCATTTTCATAGCTTTAAAAGTTTATGATTTATAATTTTTGTAACACTAAACAGGAAAAAAATGATAGTAATATTCATCAGGTGACAGGTTTTGTTTAAAAAAAATGTGTAATATTACATCAGAAAATGAAAATTGTCATCAGTTTCCGGTGAATATTCATCAGGTTCACATTTGTACACGTTTTTTAGGTAATATTACTCAAAAAAGACCTACCAAATATTCAACATTCCAAAACTCAACTCTTTTTTGCTGTGTACACATAAAAAAAAGAATTTTGGAATGTTGAATATTTTGTAGGTTGAATATTACCTCGTTTTTTGGGGTAATATTACATAAAAATGTGTAAAAATGTGAACCTGATGAATATTCATCAAAAACTGATGAAAATTCATCATTTTCAGAGGTAAAATTAATCATTTTTTTACACAAAATCTGTCACCATTTTCTGATGAATATTACCATCATTTTTTTCTGTGTAGGTACAATGAGAAAAATAAAGAAAACATAACTTAATCTAAAACTAACTAAAACATACAATAAACTGAACCAGTCTTTTAATCAAGAGGTATCTAGAAATTGCACATTTTCCCTGAATTGCAAACATTTCTCTTAATTCTTCTGATCCAACATTTTTATTTCTGCTAATTCATGACCCTCACATGATCTTGTTTAGCCAGGAACATTCAAAACCATTTTGAGTCGCATCATAGAAAAAATGGCAATATTCATCAGGAAATGGTGACAGGTTTTGTTTCAAAAAAATGTGTTATATTACATCAATAATTGACGGATGTATCAGTTTCTGGTCTCACCGGGTTCATATTTTTACACATTTTTAAGGTATAAATTTATTTAAAAAATAGTTAATATTACTCAAAATAGTGGAAAAATTTCAACTTACCAAATTTTCAACATTCCAAAATTCAACTTTTTTTGCTATGTTAAGGTTAAGATTTTTTTTTTTTTTTTTTTTTTTTTTTTTTTTTTTTTTTTTTTGTTTTTATCTTTTTTTACCCTAAGCAAAGGGCAACGCGATTTCTTAATTTATCATGCTAATTCTTCAAGCCGAATGAGTACAGAAATTAACAGTGCGAGGAAAAAGCTACCGCACATCTGGCGCGCCGGGGAATCGAACCCCGCTCTTTCGCATACCGTGCGAGCGCGTACACCACTTCGCCAACGCGCCGCTTTGCTATGTTGTTTTTTTGGCTGCATTTATGCGAATTTTCCAGTCGCCAAAGTATTCGGAAAGAACGTCAAGACCCTTCTGAAGTTGGCCAACCAAATATCTGGTAATTTTACCCATATAAATAACGGCAGTGTCATCAGCAAAAAGTCACAACACACCATTTTTTTTTATTGTGTATTCGTCAAGCTTATGTAGACTACTTACAATTTTCTTACATACTAGATATTATTTCTATTGTACAGATTTTTTCGTAGTTCCGGTTTAGACATGTCGAAATGTATGTACTGTGAATTTTCATTATAAAAGCGCATCATTTGATTTGATTAGTGCGCTGACCACGCGGACGCGCTGTCTTGTTTTTGCATGCTCATTTTCATTTCTTTTATGTCGCTGTTTGTGTGCATGGGGTGATTGGTTATTATAACTTATTGGACATCATAAGTGCAGTGCTTCAGGGGACGCGCAGTCCTGTTCTTTTCGCGATAATTTTCATCGTAAATGATCGTAAAAATTTATTCCAACTGGCATCGATCGATTTTATGAAGAGTAAAGCGTCATTTATTTACTATTTTTGAAATTTGCTCGCGTTATCTAAATTGTAAAAATATACTGATAAGTCCAGCCCATAGCACTACTGCTCGGCTGGCACGCGTTCGATAAAAAAAACTTTTTAAATGATCAATTATCTATCTTTCCGCAGCCGGCTGCCTAAGATTTAAAATTTTCAACCGATAAACAAAATGCTCATGGTCACATCACTGCCACTCGTGAATCCTGACCTCATACCCATCTACTAACCCCCTCAAAACTCATGTGATACTTTGTCGGAGATGCAGTCGATTGGGCGGTCTCTATCACTCAAGTATCGGACTAACATTCCCATCCACTTCCCCGTGACCCTACCACTGGTCGTGGCCGGCGCCGGTATTGATCAGCATGATAGGGGCCTTTGAGAAGTTGCGAAGCGAGGAAAGATAGCTCCCACTTATCTTCCACGGCTCGTGGATGTAACTTCTGGAGGTCCTGGTCAATAACGGAGTAGCAACTGCGGATGGGCACCTATGCTTATGCTTGTGCTTATGCTTAAAAGCGCATCATTTGATTTAATGGCGAATTTTTTAAATAATTTGTCGTGTATGCAGTTATTCTAAAAAGTGGTGAATGTCTAAGAGTACGGCTTGGTTCATGAATACTGTAACCAGTGGGTGTGTAGTGAGTGAATTCCAGTGACACAGGGGCAGGTTAGCGAGTGTGTTCGTTGAGAGTGAGACGATTCGGTTTGTGTCACCCACGGAGAGCGAGCGCGACCACCCCGTATGAGATCGCCAATGAGATGGAGTAACGCCGCTAGCCACCACCAGAGGGCCGAAGAACATCGCAAGGATGGTAGCGGTGGCGAAAAGGATGATGATGATGATGGGGCGAAATATGGGACTTCGCCGGATCAGAGGTTCGCGGTTCCATGTCCTGCCGTAGATCGGCCATTTGCCCGGTGTATCGAATAGAGTACGCGTCGTAACGATCGCGAAGAAAGCCGTCCGAGCTACGCTTAAAGCTCCGCGGCGTGATAAAGTGAAGTGCCGCGACTCACCAAGGAGAAGGACTTCACGGAGGACACGGAAGGACCGTGCAAGACACCCCAGGACATCCAGGTAAACCCGCGAACCCGTCAACAACCCTGATCCGTGCCCCGAAACCAACGCCCAGTGTAACCGCCATCTTGTTCCCCCATCTCATCACAGGACCCCGTAGTTTTAGCTACAAAAGCCGGAATCCGCGACTCGGATCTCCCGGATCAACCCGTGGCTCGCCCGTGGTTTTCCCCAACCCGTCCACCGTGCACAATCGGTGTCGACCAGCGACCAGCCGCTCAAAGCTGAGCCGCGTGAGTCCTCCATCTGGGAACCACGAGCCACAACGAGAGGAACCAGCCAGTTCCGAAGACCTGCCTTATACCATCAAACCCTGCGCCGGAAACCGGGCAAGACCAGCGGTACCTTCGGGGACAGCTGAAGCTCGAGTCCGTCAACACACTCGAGGACGCGCAGAGGGCAGGCAAACGAGGGTCCAGCGAAGGCTGCAGCAGCATCAACCCGTGCGTCGGAACGTCGACGGCCACGACAAGCCACCCCAGGCCAGCGAGCAGCGCGAGCAGGCCGAGGTCGGAGACAGCGATCGCGTCAGCAGATCCAGCAGCAGCGGCAGCAGTAGCTGAGGGGCCCCGAGCAGCAGGTCCGCCCACGGACAAGAAAGGGAGAGTTAAGGTAGGAGATAACCGATAAGGAAGTGGGTTAGGACAGGAGAGGGAGAAGGTCAGGTTTAGGAGGAAGCCGTGACAAGAACGTGACAAACAGGACAATAAACCGAGGAGTTAAACTTGATGCGACACCAGTGTTTTCCTGCCTCGTGAGCATAATTTATGCCGACCCTGAGGTTCAAAGAGGGAGTTATTTGGACCACCCACTCACCCCATTGAGTTTTATGTTTCGATCCCCTTGCCTTGTAGCATGAAATAACTAAGAGGGTCACCCTAGTAGACCCGAAAGTTATACTTTGGCGCCCAACTTAAAAGTCAGTTTATGCTACTTGTGCAGGATACACGTGTTACTTCAATAAGGTGTTCGCCGAGGTCTCTGGGAAAACGCCCTGTTCCGTACCCAGTGCAATCTACCAATTTCACAAGTCACACTTGCACGGCTGTTTTTGACCGAATTTACCTGACGAATAAGTTTGCATTTGAGGGGTCTTGGAGTTCTGTCAATGATAGTGAGAGACTGCCAACAGAGAAGAGGTTCAACTTAAAAAGATCAATTGTCGGAAAATTTAGTATACTAACTGTAAATTCAACAAAAATTCGGAACATTTCTTCATCTGTGCACTGCAGTCATCTTTTCATCTCAACCAAATAAAACACCGAGCAGAAAAAGTCATTTATTGATCCATTGATGATCATTAGTCTCATTCACAATGGAATGATTGATTGATATAAAAACTGTGATTCTTAATTAGCTTTGACGAGCGTGAACAAATTTTAGGTTTTTCAATTATTTGCAATCTACAGCAAGCAGATCAATTTTGCATTCTAGGAAGTGCGTGAACAAATTCTAGTTTTCTAATTTAAAAGAGCAATTTGTGACTGAGCAAATTTCTAGTTACATTTTCCAATTATCTCATTTTGCACTTGATCGAAACCTAGGTGCACTTATTTTAAATTTTACGACGTTTATTTGTGTCGTTTGATTTTTGTTATTTATTTCTTTTAAATTTCTAATTGTCTTTGATTTTCCTTAATCCGTCATGGATTTAAACCAACTAATTGCACTGTACCATGGGATGGACACAGCTCACTTGACCATTGATGAGCTGGACCATGAACTGAGGACACGTAGCATGAATGATGCGGCTTCACGTAGTCAAAAGGAACAAGCATTACGCGTTCGTCTGAAAGAAGAAAAAAGTATGTTAAATGTTGAGTTTCGGTTTGTTAGTGTATCAGTTGATGAAGAGTTAGCGGTTTGTGATGATAAGTTGAGCTGGATTGAACGACATCTGGAGACTAGTAGATCACAACGAGCTCCCGCTCAGGTTTACAAAACGAGACTGGTTCATTTCCTATTCCGGTTGATGCGTCTCAAAGAGAGAGTCACCGATGAGAGGAAATTGACCAGCATAGCGACACTCGCGAGAGTATGTATGGAGTTACTCAATACATATTACTCTCTCACTTCTCACCTTCCAGTAGTTAGAGCAGCTGAGTTGGCTTTGGTCAATGAAAACTTAACAAAATTGCTGAGAGATGAAGTGGTGAGTGAAGAAGGACAGATAGAGAATGAGAAAGGTACTGGTGATGGTAACAAGGTGCAACATAATGCTACGAAGGAGAGGCTTCTTGCTGCAAACAAGGAACTCATTACCGTAGTACACCAATTGATGAATCAGATTCAGATGCTGGAGGCAACCCAGAAGGAGAAGGACAAGCCTTGCAAATCCACCAACAGTACCCAAATCGCGGAGAGAGTTCCCAAGAACTCAGGAGACGGAAAGCCAAAACCGAATGATTTTTTCGATTGGCTAAAACAAAAGGGTAGCGTAGAAACGAGTTTGAATGAATCGGAAGGTACAGAAAGCAACGACAAACCAAACGTGAATGGAGCGTCAACACACGGTGGATTGACGGTGAATAAACGTTTGCCGGTTCACAAGTGGGCGATTCATTACGATGGTATGGATAACGGACGAAAGCTGAATGAATTCTTAAAGGAAGTTGAGTTCAACGCGCGTTCGGAACACTTTTCCGAGGATGAACTGTTTCTGAGTGCTCACCACCTGTTCACTCATAAGGCACGTGCGTGGTTTATGGAGGTGAATGGAAACAACGAATTGGGTTCTTGGAGGAGATTAGTGGAGGAGTTGAAAGCAGAGTTCTTACCTGTCGACATGGATTATGTTTACGAGCGTCAAGCCAGCAACCGTAAACAAGGTGCTAGAGAGAAGTTCCAGGACTTTTACTTGGACATGGTCCGGATCTTCAGGAATATGTCGAGTCCTTGGGATGATAAGCGGAAGTTCGAGGTGCTTTTCCGAAACACGCGTGAGGAGTGCCAAATCGCCATGCTTGCCGCTAACATCTCCGACATTCCTAAAATGAAAGAGTTTTGTAAGAAGTTTGACGCTATAAACGGGAACATGTTTCGACAGAAGAAGGAGAGGTTTTCCTCAAATTCAGTAAGGATTGACGAGATTAAAGAACAACAACAACATTTCCACAACAGCAACAACAACATACAGTTTTTCCAGCAGAAGCAGAACAATTCTGGTGGAAACCGACACCAGAACCGGAACCAAAACAAACCGAAACAAGAGACACGGAAGCGAGAGCAGAACAAAAGCTCACAGAGAAGCGGAGAGCATCAGAATCGTGAGGAACCAAGGAGGGAGTACAGACCGGAACAGGAAACTAAACAAACACAACGAAGTTCAGCATCGGTGTTAAGCGGAATCAAAGCCTTGCAGCGGATTGTGAATGCTTACATTCCTGTGAAGCGGGGTGTTTGCTATAATTGCCACGAGCCAGGCCATGGTTTTGCTGATTGTCCGATGGAGCTGAATCTCTTTTGCGAGCGTTGCAGTTTTCCAGGTTTCGAAACCGGAAGTTGTCCGTTTTGTGAGTCAAAACCAAAACGGGACTGCTCAGTAAGACGAAGCAGGCGGAAACAGATTCCACCTGAACTTCACGATTCCAGCGAGGAGAATCCAGCAGAAATTTTAGATCAGCTCGGTTATTCACGGGTTAGGAGAGAAGTTGCGGGGGAATCTGAGATTGCATCGATGCTCATCACCCTCAGTAACGACTCTAGGCCGTTTGTGAAGGTCGACATGCTGGGAATTTCTGTAATTGGATTGCTCGACAGCGGAGCACAACGAACAGTAATCGGAGGGAGAAAACTGATGAAAGATTTACAACTTAAACTTAAACCCACAACTACAACCCTGAAGACAGCAACAGGACAAGATTTGGAAGTGCTAGGAAGTACGGACATTCCAATCACGTTCAACGGAGTAACGAGAATTCTACCGGTTCTAGTCGCACCGAAGCTGGCACGGAGATGTATCTTGGGATATGATTTCTGGCAGCGATTCGGGATTAGGCCAAGCACGTACGAGTTCGTCGATGCGATCGACGAAACAGAAGAAGCCAACGTAGAAGAAGAAGAACATTTCAGTGAAGATCAGTTACAGCAGTTGGAGGAGGTCAAGAAGTTGTTTTTAGTCGCACGTCCAGGAAGTTTCGGCAAAACGGATCTGATCGAGCATAGGATCGAGATCAAGGAGGAGTTTCAGGGAGCGGATCCTGTAAGGAAGAACCCATATCCTTGGAGCCCGGAAATTCAAGGAAAAATTCATCGAGCTGTGGACGCCATGCTGGAAAACAACATTATTGAACCGTCCGACTCTGACTGGGCTTTACCGGTGGTACCGGTGAAGAAGAGAGACAGCGAAGACGTCAGGCTGTGCCTGGACGCCCGAAAGCTGAATGAGCGAACCAAGAGGGATGCATATCCTCTCCCCCATCAAAACAGGATTTTAAGCCATTTAGGTCCATTTAAATATCTATCAACGATCGACTTGAGTCAAGCTTTTCTGCAGGTGCCCCTGAATGAGGATTCGCGCAAGTTTACAGCGTTCTCCATTCCAGGAAAAGGCCTGTTTCAGTTCACTCGCTTGCCGTTTGGACTGATCAATAGCCCGGCAACCCTCAGCAAGTTAATGGATCGAGTTTTAGGTCATGGTGCACTTGAACCTTCCATTTTTGTGTACCTTGACGACATTGTTGTGGCAAGTCATTCTTTCGACGACCACATACAAAAGTTAAAAGACCTTGCAAGACGGCTTTCACAAGCAAATTTGTATATTAATTATGAAAAGTCCAATTTCTGTTGTCCTGAACTACCGTATCTCGGATATATTTTGTCCAGAGATGGACTCAGGCCTAACCCAGATCGAGTTCAAGCGATTCTAGGGTACCAGGTCCCAAATTCGATACGGGCTTTGAGGCGATTCCTCGGTATGATAAATTATTACCGCAGGTTTATCGAGAACTTTTCCGAAATAACTGCTGCTCTCACAAACTTACTTAAAAATAAGCCTAAGAGGGTGCAGTGGACTAAGGAAGCAGATGAGGCTTTTCAGGTCATCAAGGAGCGTTTGATTTCCGCGCCCGTGATGGCCAACCCGGACTTTAGCGTCCCGTTCTGCGTGCAGACCGACGCTAGCGATTCCGCTCTCGCAGGAGTTCTAACGCAAGTTCACGATGGGGTAGAGAAGGTTATCGCATATCACTCGGAGAAACTGAATGGAGCCGAGCTCAATTACCATGCCGCCGAGAAGGAGGGATTGGCCGCGCTCCGGTGCATTGAGAAGTTCCGTGGTTACATCGAGGGAACCCATTTCACACTCGTCACGGACTCGTCTGCGCTCTCATTCATCATGAGATCGAAGTGGCGCTCATCTTCGCGGCTCAGCAGATGGAGCATAACACTTCAACAATACGACATGGAAGTCAAACATCGTCGCGGAAAAGACAACATCGTGCCGGATGCTCTGTCTCGGTCGATGGAGTCGCTAGGTGCTAACGATGGAGACGCGTGGTACAACAACCTGTTTCAGGCTGTGACCGAGGATCCCGAGAAGTACATGGACTTCCGGATCGACAATGGCCGGCTGTACAAGCTCGTTTCTTCTCAATCGGATGTTCTAGACTACCGGTTTGAGTGGAAAGAGTGCGTGCCGGAATCTAAGCGTCGAGAGGTGCTGAAAAGCGAGCACGATGGAAAGCTTCACATCGGCTTTGAGAAGTGCATCGAGCAGCTGAAAAGGAGGTATTATTGGCCGAGAATGAGTGCCGACCTCAAGAAGCACATTGGGAGATGCGACTCGTGTAAGGAGAACAAACATTCCACGGTGTCGATGGCACCAGAGATGGGAAAGCAGCGAGTAGCAACAAAACCGTTTCAGATCGTGTGCATGGACTACATCCAATCTCTTCCCAGAAGCAAGCAGGGCAATGCCCACTTATTGGTCATTCTTGACATCTTCTCTAAGTACTGCCTTCTTGTTCCGGTGAAGAAGATATCTGCTAGTTCATTGTGCACGATTTTTGAGCAAAATTGGTTGCGAAAGTTGTCGGTACCACAGTACTTGATCACGGACAACGCCACGACATTTCTGTCCAAGGAGTTCCAGGAGCTGCTGCAAAAGTACGAGATTCAGCATTGGGCGAATGCTCGTCACCGTAGCCAAGCGAACCCGGCGGAAAGGCAGAACCGAACGATCAACGCGATGATCCGCACGTACGTTCGTGAGAACCAACGTTTGTGGGACACAAAGATCTCGGAGATCGAGCACGTGTTGAACAACACGGTGCACTCAACAACAAAATTCACCCCACATCGCTTAGTGTTTGGGCACGAGATTGTCACTCGTGGAACTCAGCATCGGTTGGAAAAAGACGAGGATCTCACAGAAGAAGAGAGGATGGAGGCGATGAAGGGAGTGAGTAGGAAAATCTGGGAAATGGTAAGAGAGAATCTTAAAAAGGCTCACGAGAGCACAAAAAGGACATACGATCTGCGTCACAAGAGGTACTCACCTTCGTTTGACGTTGGCCAGCGGGTTTTCAAGCGGTCATTCCGACTGTCGTCCGCAGGTAACGATTATAACGCCAAGCTGGGTCCTCAGTACGTGCCGTGTGTCATTGTCGCCAAGAAGGGTACAAGTTCGTACGAAGTCGCCGACATGAATGGAAAGTCCCTGGGAGTGTTCTCAGCAGGTGACTTGAAGGCGTAGTTTGCCGCGCATGGAGCATGAATGCAGCCGATTCCCGTGGAAGGTCAGGAGGTGCTCCGACAGCTAGTCCGACAAAAAGTTCATCTGGTCCAGTTGTCCATTCCCTTCTGCATAATTTCGCCATGTTTCGGGAGTGCAGGTGCATTATGTTGTGCAGCAGTGCGATGCAGATGCACTGTAGGCAGGTTTTGTAGAAGAAAGTCGACAGTATTAGTAAAATCCTAGGTCAATCAAAGAGAATTGTATTTTGTTTCACATTTTAATTGATTTTAATTTGTTTTGTGTTGTTTCATTGATAGGAGTTGATGAATGAAATGCAGTTTGCACATAAATGCAGCAGTTGCATTGATTATCTTGGTATGCGGTACTGTAAAGAGCTCATCTAGTACTGCACTACTTAGTGATCGATGGCGTATGTCTGTATGAGTGCGAATGTTGTACGTAGATATCATAACCTATAAAGTCACTGTCCAATAGTAAATTTCCAATAACTTATTTGCGCAAAATAGAAAGTTTTCAAAGTCAGTCGTCACGTCTTGTAGTACGTCGTCGTCTGAACAGTCTAGTCAATTTTAGTTCACAGTACTTACCTTTGAACGCATATTTTCCTCATATCATTTTTTTTGACATAGGACTATGTCTCTACTTACTATATTGGGGGGCCAGTTCAGAAATTCGATCCAAAGCGTCACTTTTAAGCGTTAAAAAAGGGGACATTTTGAACGCTTATATCTTTTTTCCCTGTGAATCAATCCAGACGGTTGGACCACCAATCGAAAGAGGAAGACTTCAGCTATTGTTTAACTACATAGATAGTCTGACTAAACATAGTTAAAGCACTTAAAACATGCAATCAAAATGAGTAATTTTTCAGTACAAATCGGACAGATGACCAATCAGAGCGAGCGTATGCATTCGAGACCGCGCCCCTTTTGTGCCGTTCTCCGGCTGTGCCGCTATTTAAGCAGAAAATTTCGCAAAAGCAAGTCACTTTGGAACGAGCACTCGAACTGTGCACGTCGGGCCGGCGCGGAGCAGCAGCAGCAGCGGCCAATAGAAGAAGAGGACCAGCAACCAGAAGGAAGAACCACCGGCAGCAGAAGGAGGAAATTCGAGCGAAGCGGACGGCGTGGAAGTCGCTATGATGCGGCGGTTCTCATGAAAAATGGCCAATTCGACAGTGGTGGCCAAAACCAGAAGTGGCCGGTGGCCTCAAAGAAGGTTCCCCCGGGGCCTGGGGGGACATTTACAGAAACATACGAGTTGTGGCAATATGGGTATCAAAATTCATGGTTTTTGATACTGAACATAATGGCCATTTCGACAGTAGTGGCCACAACCTGGAGTGGCCGGTGCCCTTAAAGCAGGTTCCCCCGGGGTCTGGGGGGACATTTACAGAAACATACGAGTTGTGGCAATATGGGTATCAAAATTCATGGTTTTTTATACTGAACATAATAATGGCCATTTCGACAGTAGTGGCCACAACCTGGAGTGGCCGGTGCCCTCAAAGAAGGTTCCCCCGGGGCCTGGGGGGACATTTACAGAAACATACGAGTTGTGGCAATATGGGTATCAAAATTCATGGTTTTTTATACTGAACATAATAATGGCCATTTCGACAGTAGTGGCCACAACCTGGAGTGGCCGGTGCCCTCAAAGAAGGTTCCTCCGGGGCCTGGGGGGACATTTACAGAAACATACGAGTTGTGGCAATATGGGTATCAAAATTCATGGTTTTTTATACTGAACATAATAATGGCCATTTCGACAGTAGTGGCCACAACCTGGAGTGGCCGGTGCCCTCAAAGAAGGTTCCTCCGGGGCCTGGGGGGACATTTACAGAAACATACGAGTTGTGGCAATATGGGTATCAAAATTCATGGTTTTGATACTGAACATAATGGCCATTTCGACAGTAGTGGCCACAACCTGGAGTGGCCGGTGCCCTTAAAGCAGGTTCCCCCGGGGCCTGGGGGGACATTTACAGAAACATACGAGTTGTGGCAATATGGGTATCATAATTCATGGTTTTTGATACTGAACATAATAATGGCCATTTCGACAGTAGTGGCCACAACCTGGAGTGACCGGTGCCCTCAAAGAAGGTTCCTCCGGGGCCTGGGGGGACATTAACAGAAACATACGAGTTGTGGCAATATGGGTATCAAAATTCATGGTTTTTGATACTGAACATAATAATGGCCATTTTGACAGTAGTGGCCACAACCTGGAGTGGCCGGTGCCCTCAAAGAAGGTTCCTCCGGGGCCCGGAGGACTTTCTACAGAACCATACGAGTTGTGGCATATTGGTATCAAAATTGATGGTTTTTGATACTGTACATGAAAATTGACATTCCGACAGTAGTGGCCACAACCTTGAGTGACCGGTGATCTCAAAGCAGGTTTCCCCGGGGCCCGGAGGGTCTTTAACAGAACCATACGAGTTGTGGCAATATGGATATCAAAATTCATGGTTTTGATACTGAACATGCAAATTGACATTTCGACCGTAGTGGCCACAACCTGGAGTTGCCGGTGCCCTCATAGAAGGTTCACCTTGGGAGAACATTTATGACAATTTTGCCGACAAATCTATGAAACAAAATAAAATAATCTTATTTCAGATTTCACTAGCAATCCAAAAACACATTCAAATTGTTTGGTCCTATGTCTTTCGGTTATGTCTCTGACATACCATCTTGAACTTTTTTTATTTCATTCACATGTAGCATATCAACAATGATCTTCCAACTAGGAAATCATTAAGTTTATTCGACCTCACTTGAGAATCCACTATTTATCGATCACAAACGCGTAACCAGATCTGGTGTGATCCCAAACTGATTAAATATCCCTCAGTGAGAGAAGAAGAAACTCAAAATTTTCCTATTTGAAAAACCATTGCGACTTACCATATTATTCAAGCACATATTGATCACATGTAGCTTGACAATAGTTTGACATTAGCATGACAGTTGACAAACGGGAGCTGATTGCATACACAGATGAAGAAATGATAAGGTTATCAACACGATCGGGTCAACTCCGACAATTGAAATATTTCGCGCGCGCGTATGAAATGAAGATGGTACCGTAAAATTGCGTCGTTTTGAACATGTTTTTTTTAAATTTATTTATTTCCGGAAATTTAGGGTATTTTTTTTAATTGCATGCTTAATTTATTCAAAAATATAAAAAAAAATACAAAAAAATAAATAAAATTTGCTTGCTTGAAAATTCCAAAAATAAAGATTATTCATAATAAAATTCTTTAAATTATCTCAGTCATCTGATTGGAATCGCTGGAGACCGGAGTCGATAAGACATTGATGGTCAGTAGAGACTTATTACAGTCTTGAAACAGAGAGGAGCTTTCGAGCGATGATAACTTATGACCCCGATCCAATTCAGGACTGATGTAAATAGAAAAATGTTGCATGCTAGTTTTAATTTGTACATATTTTATTTGTTATTTATTTATTTATTTATTTATTTATTTATTTATTTATTTATTTATTTATTCTGTGATGTAAATTGTAAATTTTGTAAATAGTAACGGTTTTAAATTGTTCCTCATCTTTGTTGGTTAGTAGGACTTTGTGATGTGTTGCTGGAGGCCGGAGTTGAATAAACATTGAGGGCCAGTATATTGGTAAAACCGATCAAACAGCGTGGAGTTGAACACTTGTGTTACAACGATGAAACCTTATGACCCCAACACAACCCACACTGTGCGAAATGTCTCCTTTCAAGTATTCGTCTGCAGGACCTAGTAAAACGCATTTTTATTCGAGTAAATTCCTGTCAACTACTGCGCGCAAAACATAAGAAGTGTGTAAAGTGATTTTGTGAGAATGCAGTGGTTACGACGTAGGTTCAGCAGGACGCTACATCTTATTGAAGTGAATGTTAAAAAAAATATTAGCTTCACTAATATTTTTTTACCCGAGTGGGAGGAGAGTGTAACCAGTGGGTGTGTAGTGAGTGAATTCCAGTGACACAGGGGCAGGTTAGCGAGTGTGTTCGTTGAGAGTGAGACGATTCGGTTTGTGTCACCCACGGAGAGCGAGCGCGACCACCCCGTATGAGATCGCCAATGAGATGGAGTAACGCCGCTAGCCACCACCAGAGGGCCGAAGAACATCGCAAGGATTGGTAGCCGTGGCGAAAAGGATGATGATGATGATGGGGCGAAATATGGGACTTCGCCGGATCAGAGGTTCGCGGTTCCATGTCCTGCCGTAGATCGGCCATTTGCCCGGTGTATCGAATAGAGTACGCGTCGTAACGATCGCGAAGAAAGCCGTCCGAGCTACGCTTAAAGCTCCGCGGCGTGATAAAGTGAAGTGCCGCGACTCACCAAGGAGAAGGACTTCACGGAGGACACGGAAGGACCGTGCAAGACACCCCAGGACATCCAGGTAAACCCGCGAACCCGTCAACAACCCTGATCCGTGCCCCGAAACCAACGCCCAGTGTAACCGCCATCTTGTTCCCCCATCTCATCACAGGACCCCGTAGTTTTAGCTACAAAAGCCGGAATCCGCGACTCGGATCTTCCGGAACAACCCGTGGCTCGCCAGTGGTATCCCCAACCCGTCCACCGTGCACAATCGGTGTCGACCAGCGACCAGCCGCTCAAAGCTGAGTCGTGTGAGTCCTCCATCCGGGAACCACGAGCCACACCCGAAGACCTGCCTTACATCAACCAACCCTGCGCCGGAAACCGGGCAAGACCAGCGGTACCTTCGGGGACAGCTGAAGCTCGAGTCCGTCAACACACTCGAGGACGCGCAGAGGGCAGGCAAACGAGGGTCAAGCGAAGGCTGCAGCAGCATCAACCCGTGCGTCGGAACGCCGACGGCCACGACAAGCCACCCCAGGCCAGCGAGCAGCGCGAGCAGGCCGAGGTCGGAGACAGCGATCGCGTCAGCAGATCCAGCAGCAGCGGCAGCAGTAGCTGAGGGGCCCCGAGCAGCAGGTCCGCCCACGGACAAGAAAGGGAGAGTTAAGGTAGGAGATAACCGATAAGGAAGTGGGTTAGGACAGGAGAGGGAGAAGGTCAGGTTTAGGAGGAAGCCGTGACAAGAACGTGACAAACAGGACAATAAACCGAGGAGTTAAGCTTGATGCGACACCAGTGTTTTCCTGCCTCGTGAGCATAATTTATGCCGACCCTGAGGTTCAAAAAGGGAGTTATTTGGACCACCCACTCACCCCATTGAGTTTTATGTTTCGATCCCCTTGCCTTGTAGCATGAAATAACTAAGAGGGTCACCCTAGTAGACCCGAAAGTTATAATACTATTGCGTATTTCTGAAAATAATGCTTCTGACTGTATGCGTTGAGAAATAATGTCGTTGATGAAAGAGAGCATGGCAAATTTACGACGTTCTTGTAATGATTGTATGTTTATGAGCATGCAGCGTGCTTCATTACCACATCTTTTATGTCAGAAAAAAGGTGTAATTTTACCTCTGGAAATGTGTAATTTTACCACTTTTCTGTTGTAATGTCACTTTTTCCGTCTAAATTGAGGTAAAATTACATCATAAAAGAGCCACAACCTTCCAAAATTACAGCTTCCAAATTTACATTATTTTTTTCTGTGCAGGAAGAGTAGGAAAATCAGATATAACAACCTTTACAGAAGTGGGCCAAGAATACTTTCTTGTTGAATAATCCAGAAGCCATCCCATTCAGAAAAATTCCGAACGATCTCTCCGAAAGATAACGCTGGATAATTTTGATAAGATACATTGAAAAACCGTACAAATACAGTTTATGTATACAATGTTTGGCATGATGGTTTGGCATGACCAAACATTGTCAAAAGCCTTCTCAACATCCAACAAAGCCATAGCAGTTGATTTAGACTCAAGTTGCATTTATTCTTTCATTCAATGAAAATATTGGCTAGATGCTGAAAGAACTGATCACTCTGTTTTTTCAACACTAGATTAAAAATGTTATCAAAGCCAGGAGCTTTCATATTTTTCATTTGTTTGACTGTAACTTTGACTTCCTCATCTGAAACATGGGAATCTGCAGGAAATGTCAATACGATTCCCTCGAACAAGAAACGCTGTTGGATGACTTGTTTTTACCATATCTTTGTATTTCAGCATCATTTTAGTTTCATTTGACCCAATGTCACCCCCTCTAAGGGGTGAGATTAGGTCAATTTTCAAACAATTGGCATTTAAGGTAGTGTTCATCAAAATCGACCATATTTTGGGAAAATGTTAGTAAACTATCTAAGAACAAATCTACGTTAAAAGATTTTCGATGTTATTTAAATTGTTTTTGTTATTAAGAAATTTCGAGAGGTGTTTCGTTTTTTGACCCATAGTCACCCCCACTGACGGTACCTTAAAATGTATAAATCATCGCTGAAATTTTCAAGCTAGCTCAGTTTTAGTGAAAAAAAATGATTCTTCCCCGTTTTCGTCACTTTCCCATTTCTGCGCGTGGCGCGTCAAAAACCCAGTTTTTATTTTCAAAAAATCGTATCTCAGAGTATTGACAACATAACTACACCATTTTTCGATATGTTATGTGAAATTTTCCGAAGAATCCGATAAAAATATTTTCAGACATAGGCTCTTTGGTCCCGAGACCTTCAAAACAGCATTTTAAGTTTTCATACGACCTTTTCATATGTTAAGCTAGATTTTTGAAACTTTTTACTATTTTTCCCAAATAGCCAAACTAATTACCTTTCTTTTGCGTCTAGGACAGCTAAAATCTGATGAAATGGCGCGGAGATATGATTTTTTAAAAAAAGTGGGTTTTGCGAAAATCGACGAAAATTGCCATTTTTCGGACCACCCTAACACGGCGTAGGTCACCCTAATGGCCAAACAAAAAAATACGAGTCTAATCATTTCGGCCAAGGAACCTCCAGAAAAATTTCGAGCCCGATCGGAAAACTTTTTTTTTTGAATCATGCTGTTTTCGTGGGGAATTGCTGAATAAAGATTATTAAATAAAAAAAAATGACTTAAGGGAAATTCTCGTATGTTTGGCAGGTTAAGCACTCGCTGCTAACTCCATCCAATTTGCTGATTTTCACTATTTAAACAATTAATTTTGCAAAACTTTTGATAGAAACTTGCATTCTCACTTCTTATTGAGCTATTTATCACTCGATATCAGTTGAAAACGCTTTAAATGAGCTGTAATTGAATGTCAAAGTGCTGATAAGGCAACATTAGAGGCACGCTGGAATTAGATGCTGTTCCCCTACTTACGTGAAAGACGTAGTGCACAAGTGAAAAGCCGCGAGTCTCCATTATAGTTTTGTACTTTGAACAAAAAAATGGGGGCGCATGATTGCTGACAACTGATATTTTTGTCCAATAAGATTCTGTGCGTTTTCGAAAATCGACTTTACATATTTTTTATTTAGGCACATACATTTTTGCACAAGATTGTCCAAAGAAGCCAGTTGGCGTAATTTGTTTTACCACTAAAGTCTTCGTAAAATTTTGCAGGTTGTTCAGCTCAGCTCCGAACAAAAAAGTTGAAAAAACATCTAAGGGCATTGTTTCAGCTCCCTAATTAATTTTATTCGAAAATCTAACCTAAAAATAACAAGAGAATATGTTTGTAAATGAAAAAACATTTTTTTTAAGAACCGTACATGGCCCTGGCCTTTTTTCCACAAACTTCTCTCTACTCAAAATAACTAACCCCCACTTCCGGTGCTGTCAATAAACACCCCCAAAGTCAACGACGAAGTTGACTTTATAGCTGTCGGCCACCATTGCTAGTACCAACCACTAGTGTCTTCCTTTTATCTACAAGGACTTCGCCGCCCTGGGCTCCTAAGTGTATGAAAGTATGGCACGGAGCGACGGCGCCGAATACCCATATTTACACAAAGAATTTTAGAGCGCCCGCCGCGGGATTCGAACCGTCGACCTCTGGATAGTGAGTCCAGTGCGCGGTCCGATTGATCCACACGGGCGTCCCAAAGTCAACAGTCAGGCCAAAAAGTTCAAACTCAAGCGCGGGTAATAAATTTTCCTGACTCGGCAGGTTCACACTCCCTTCGGTGGCGGTCGAGCCTTTCTCCCGTTTCTTATCACTCTGGCACGTGACATTTTTGTCGCGTCCTACCCGAATGCCACAGGCGAACAACAAACAGGCAATTTTCTTGCCAGCTTGGACTAGCCCACCCCCACCCACCTCCTTTTGTTGGTTTGCAATCAATGGAATCAGAATACTAATGAAGCTGCCTCTCCGGAAAAGACTAGGACTTTGTCGACCTCACAGTTTTCGCAATGAATTTCGTTTAAGGATGATAATGCCTGTTGGTACTTTGTTGTTATTCCCACATTTATTTAGCACTTTTTAACAAAACAATTCCATAAGTCTGTAAATATTTCCATTTCTCACCGTTAATTGTATTATCATTAAGCACTCAGAAGCCATCAAAAACTTATCCACATAATCTGAGATGAAAAATTAAGCCCAACAGTACTTAACCTTTACACCATCTCATCCACTCCACTTGATCCGAGATAATTTTCGGAGAAATTTCAAAAGCTATTTACAGCTTTAATTGCCATCACCCACAGCCCAGAAGACAAAACATCGCCGAACCGACTTTCGACTCTAAAAATTAATGGAGCGAACTTTTGCCCCATTCATTGCTCGCTCTCTCATTATTATTGTGCTCCATTGAAATTAACCTGAAAGCACACCCCTTTGAAAAACTTTGGAAAGTAATTAGCTTACTCAATGAGTAAGTTTAAATTGTGTTTTAAATATTTACACCTCAACTGGGCTCATCAGCGATGTCGTTGCGATGGCGATTAGCTTTATTTTCAAAATTGCTTACTCACCAGAGGTTGGGCTTAGCTACTTAAAATTGTCATTCCAAGTAATTATCAAAATAAATTGATAATGTTTAACTTGTGTTAAGACCAATTCAGCCCAAAACAGCATTTTTTTTACTCGACCATTCCCGATATCAATAAAACTTTGTAGACATGTTATCCTAGGCTTATACACTCAACCCCCGGTGGTTGGTCACTTTTTCGTTTGACACTTTTTTAGTTTGTACCCCGTTGGTTGGTCAAAGTCAAACTAAAAAGTGACGAACTGTCACTTTTTACACGGCGCTCACGCACACTATCAAAACAAACGTTTGGTAGTGTGTGTGAACTCCGTGTAAAAGGGGTGTCAAACTAAAAAGTGACCCCGTTCGTTTGACAACAGTTGGTGTCAAACCATCGGGGTTTGAGTGTATAAACCATTTTCGTGATTATGAAGTCAGTTGCACTCGAGAAAGACATTTGAGAAAGGCGTAAGTTTTTTGAACATTTATGTTTTTCGTAAAATAAATATTGCTCGAAGCCGTTGCATCGTATCAAAAAGAAATCAAAGAAAAACTTGTAAGAAATTTGACGGATTTTCTTTAAAAATCACTGAAATAAAAATACACGCCACTTCTTCTATGAGATTTTCAGATTTTTGCCTTCCTCACCTCACTGAGGCAAGGCTATAAAATCACTCGAAAATTGAACTTCTTAAATATACCTTCTAGATATACCTTCACGTATACATATCGACTCAGAATCAAATTCTGAACAAATGTCTGTGGGGATGTGTGCAGACATGATTTTTTTCACACGATTTTCTCAGAACTGGCTGAACGAAATTCTGGCCGGGTCAGCCTTATTCGATTCGTTTTGTGGTCCCCTAAGACCATATTAAAATTTATTCTGTTTAGTAAAGTATTTAAAAAGTTATGCTAAAAAAAGATTTTTGTATCTACAAAAAAGGGTGATTTTTTGCATAACCTCAAAAGGCCGGGTCTTTTTGTTTACGAGGGAGAGTCGCGCAGATGCGGAACGCCCGGTTGCCACATTGCTTCAAATGAGAGTCTGCATGTTTTCTGGAAAAGTTTGTATCAGGTATTTATTTTTCATGAACTTTTTTTCATTATTACTTTGTAAATGTAAAGAAGGCACCAACCACCTAATGGTGGATTAAGAAACGATTTTTCTATTAAATTTTTTGTGGAAATAGCCTAAAATGTGGCAAAAGCATTGCGAAAAAGGCAGAATTTCTCTCCTAAGAAATTATTAGAATCGATTATTAAAACTGTTTTTAGTGATCTAAACGTCAAAATTTCCGAAAACCAATCGCGTAAATCGATGCTATTTTTAACATAAAAGTCTCCATATTGACAATTGTCCTAAGTCCAACCCTTGTGAAGATACAGCGGTTTTGAAAACACAGATGTTGAGAAATCATGAAATTTGAATATGTTTATACGTGAGACTTGATTTTTCAGTCTCGAACATATTTTTACCGGAAAGCTCTCAAATTTCCTATAAGTCTGCTTTCGGTCGCATTTCAATTTAACTGTAACCTAATTTACTATCCTGGTAACAACCATCCAACTAATTACACCATGCTAAAAAGTTTTGAGCAATGTACAGTATGTAAAAAAGTATTTACACCCCTTGGACACGTTGTACATCTTGTGATGAAACATGTAAACAATTTACAATTTGACCGAAATCTAGTACTACGTTTTAGCATAGCATAGCATTGGTGTCTACCCGTAGCTGCTACTTCGTTATTGACCAGGACCCCCAAACATTGCTCCGTGGACCACAGATGAAAAGTAGGAACCAATCATCACCCCTTCGCAATTTTCAAAGGTCCCTATCGTGCTGATCAATACCGACGCCGGCCACGACCAGTGGTAAGACACGGGGAAGTGGATGGGACCGCCAAATCGACTGCGTCTCCGACAAAGTATCACATGAGTTTTGAGGGGTTAGTAAGATGGGTATGAGGTCAGGATTCACTGTGGTAGGTGATGCGACCATGAGCAATTTGTTTATCGGTTGAAATTTTTAAAATCTCATGCAGCCGGCTGCGGAAAGATACCTATCTAGGGATTTAAATATAGTATTAATTCGACCGCGATTCTCCAGAAATTCTCCGTCGGTGTGCCTTCCGATCAACGGTGATGTAGGAAGGGCTTCATTCATTAAAATTATTTTATATCATAAGCCTTAAAACATATCCGTCGACGTGCCTTCCGATCCTCGATGATATGGAAAGGACTTAATCCAGCAATACGACTTGCTTGTCTCAAAAAACAAAAATCGGATCGTTTCTATCGAAAACTATATAAAGAGAACAAAAATAAAATTCATCGGCCAACGAACGCGCGAACAAAAAATAAATGAAAAAAGAAGAAGAAGAAATCCAATCACCCCATGCACTCGAACAGCGACACAAAAGAGACGGAAAATAACACGAAAAAACAGGACTGAGCGTCCACACAGGTACCGCACTACTAATAAGAAATCTAGTACTACGTTTTGTTCAAAAACTCATGCGGAACATTTTGCTACAAATAGCTCATGAAAAGATGATTTCTATAAGAGTTCTATAACAAATATCATTACAAAAATAAAAAAGGTGCAACAAAATTTTGTACACCTTTCGAAAAATTAACATAAATAAAGTTATTTGTTGACAAATCACCATAAATCCAGTTTCTCAACTCCAAATGGGCATCCTTGACTGATTAAAAAATAATTTGGATTGAATATAAAGTTTACCAACTACTTACTGTATAAAAGTCGTCGGCATTCGAACTGGTCTACGATTTACAGGTCAACCTATGTGTCACCGGGAAGGGCATGATATTTCCGATCTTTTGATACCTACTCAAACATCTAGGTTTTCTATAAAACCCACGTTTTAAAATACCTGGGCAAAAGTAAGTTTGATCCACGAAAACAAAAAAATCAGAAAGTCTTCATTTCGTCTTGTGACATAGACCATTTGTGCTATAGGTACTTAACAAACACTATAGTGACCATGAGTACCATTTCTGAAAATATATATATTTTTTAAAGTTCAGAAAATTTGCTTAAAAATTGTGAAATTGAAGTCTCACCCAAACAACCCACAATTTTTCAATATCGTTATCTCAGCCACTAATGGTCCGATTTTCAATGTAAAAAATGAAACATTCATGTAATTTTCCGATTTGTTCGAAAACAATATTTAAACAAATAATCAAGATTAACGTTTCAAAAGGGCGTAATCGGCCGATTTCGTAGAGAATTGCACAGGTTTAATTTGAATCTTTTCATTTTAGAAAATAAGTCAAAGAAGTTTTTAATGCTAGAAAACATTGTAGTTATTTCGTTTTATAAAATTTTAAATGATTTTTCAAGAGAGATTCAAAAAAATGCTATTCAATTTTGAGATAAGTGCATCGCATCAGGAAAAAATCTGTTAAAATAATTCATGGTTGGTAGTATTTCGATTTTGAGATGATTTGAACACATTGTCACAAAAAGTAAGTAACTTGCTTGCTAATTGGAAAAGAGACAAATGTGTCTTGTTCCAATAATATCCAACAATTAGGCATAATGTCGCCTTAACCATGCTGATTCTAGCTCATGCCTTGCAAGAGCCAAGACCAAACACCATTCAACCATGAACCACCAACCGGGCAACTTCATCCCCCGTCCAGTGCGCGTTTCCCAGCTCGGTCACCTCCGCAATGGCGACGGCTCGAACCCATCCCAGCGACGAAAGGTCACCGCATGGGCCGTCCTGCGGGAAACCTTCTACGATTACGCGCTGATGACCAAGGTGAACGGGATGTACTACATGCGGCGGAACGTGACCACCGGATTCGCGCGGTTCGTGTGGGTTACCATTTTGAGCACGCTGTTCAGTTTGGGAGTGCTTCTGGTGGTTCTGCTGTGGAAAAAGTATCTGGACTCGCCGACGCGGATGACCATCGCTTCCGATATGAGCATTTTGCAGGTTCCGTTTCCGGGCATTACGATCTGCCATCCGCAGAGTGTGCTGGACTACAAGGCGGTGAAGTTTGTTGAAAAAATGTGAGTTATTAACAGTATTCAGCAAGTTTTTTTACCCTGATGCTTCCAATTTAGCAAGTTTCCACTAGGAGCTACCAAAGCCAATGTCCTGGAATCTCTACCTTCTCTGGGTTACTTCAACGAGCACCAGTGGACCTTTCCTCGATCTCAGAACCTCAAGATGATAGACAACGTTCTAACCTTGAACAACCTGACCGTGGAGGACGCCATCAACGAATTGGGTTCGATTTGCGAAGACTTCATCGTGGTTTGCTACTGGGCTGGGACGAAGTTCCCGTGCTTCCAGAACAACCCATTCCTGAGCTGGATTGGATCAACTAGTCACTACGGAGCTTGCTGTTCTTTCAACTACCATCCAAGTGTTCAGGGTTCGTTTGTACCCTTCGCCGTCAACACCTACGGCATCCACGGTGGACTAAGCGTGGTAGCGACTGGATTTCCACAGGCGTCCGACGGGAAGTCCGGAGCGCTGTACTCCGAAGGATTCATGGTAGCTATACAACTCGTCTATTCTTCGAATCCCTACTCACAAATGTTCTTCCCCACTTCAGCTCATGATCCACCACCCGCACGACTACGCCGTCGAGGCCGCCCCCTTGACCCTGCTCCGGCTGGGAACGGAGACCTTCGTGAGTGTAACCCCGACGGATTCGCGCTGTTCCGAACAGGTGCTGGGCCTGCCACCGTCGCAGCGATCCTGCGTCACAGGGAAGGACTTCAGCCCACCCATCGAGAACTACCGTCAGCCGGCGTGCACGCTCGAGTGTGTTCGGAACGAGGTTCACCGGAAGTGCGGCTGCCATCCGTACCACTTGCCCCGGCAGTCGCAGCAGCCGACCAAAGCGGGGAAACCGATGCGGGATTGTACGGTGACGGATTCGATGTGCTTGATTGAGAATTATTGTGAGTCGATTTTGAATACCGTGTAGAGTTTCAAGTGATAATCTTGTCTGATATTAGATATGTTCAAAAAGACCGACTGCAAGTGCCTGCCGTCCTGCAGTGATGTAACCTACAAAACGTCCACGGTTGTTACGGATTTTTCAGCGCACAACTATTCCATCAACAAGTTTTAGTACGTCAAGTAATCATAATTTAGTAAATTTCAAGATTAATTTCAACATTTCTTCACAGCAAAGAAACTAATTTGACCAACTTCGAGTTCATATTTCACGTTTACTTGGCCAATCAAGTGGTTGCCGCTAATCGGCGTATCGTTGTAGTGTCGTGGATTAATCTGTTGGGTAAGTTTTTATAAAAGTATAATAGAAACGAATAACAAATTATCAGAAATTACACATGACAAATAATTACTTATTACAAACTACAAATTACTATAAATTATAAATTTCAAATTACTGTTTGACTACATTGCATTTGCCATTGCCAATTTCAATTCTCGCTTACTTATGCAAATTTTGGTTTTGGTTTTGGTTTTGGTTTTGGTTTTGGTTTTGGTTTTGGTTTTGGTTTTGGTTTTGGTTTTGGTTTTGGTTTTGGTTTTGGTTTTGGTTTTGGTTTTGGTTTTGGTTTTGGTTTTGGTTTTGGTTTTGGTTTTGGTTTTGGTTTTGGTTTTGGTTTTGGTTTTGGTTTTGGTTTTGGTTTTGGTTTTGGTTTTGGTTTTGGTTTTGGTTTTGGTTTTGGTTTTGGTTTTGGTTTTGGTTTTGGTTTTGGTTTTGGTTTTGGTTTTGGTTTTGGTTTTGGTTTTGGTTTTGGTTTTGGTTTTGGTTTTGGTTTTGGTTTTGGTTTTGGTTTTGGTTTTGGTTTTGGTTTTGGTTTTGGTTTTGGTTTTGGTTTTGGTTTTGGTTTTGGTTTTGGTTTTGGTTTTGGTTTTGGTTTTGGTTTTGGTTTTGGTTTTGGTTTTGGTTTTGGTTTTGGTTTTGGTTTTGGTTTTGGTTTTGGTTTTGGTTTTGGTTTTGGTTTTGGTTTTGGTTTTGGTTTTGGTTTTGGTTTTGGTTTTGGTTTTGGTTTTGGTTTTGGTTTTGGTTTTGGTTTTGGTTTTGGTTTTGGTTTTGGTTTTGGTTTTGGTTTTGGTTTTGGTTTTGGTTTTGGTTTTGGTTTTGGTTTTGGTTTTGGTTTTGGTTTTGGTTTTGGTTTTGGTTTTGGTTTTGGTTTTGGTTTTGGTTTTGGTTTTGGTTTTGGTTTTGGTTTTGGTTTTGGTTTTGGTTTTGGTTTTGGTTTTGGTTTTGGTTTTGGTTTTGGTTTTGGTTTTGGTTTTGGTTTTGGTTTTGGTTTTGGTTTTGGTTTTGGTTTTGGTTTTGGTTTTGGTTTTGGTTTTGGTTTTGGTTTTGGTTTTGGTTTTGGTTTTGGTTTTGGTTTTGGTTTTGGTTTTGGTTTTGGTTTTGGTTTTGGTTTTGGTTTTGGTTTTGGTTTTGGTTTTGGTTTTGGTTTTGGTTTTGGTTTTGGTTTTGGTTTTGGTTTTGGTTTTGGTTTTGGTTTTGGTTTTGGTTTTGGTTTTGGTTTTGGTTTTGGTTTTGGTTTTGGTTTTGGTTTTGATTGATGAACTGGCAAACGGATATCTGTGGAATGGCATTCTGGTAAATGGTCTATTCGGGGGAATGGGATTAGTAAATGTGAAAGCCGTTTGGAAGCACCAAACCAGATAATCATACAAACTTTGGCAAAGACGGGTATTTATATTCGAAAAAATACTAGTAGTTAAAGGTTTTGTAAATGTTGTTTTCTAAGGCCGTTGCAAATATTTTTTGATTTTTTTGTCCCTCTACTCTGACCAAAGTCGATGGGGGGGGGGGTGATTGTTTTAAGTTGCTTATATTTCCATTTTCATGGAAATCTTGAAGTTTTTTGGAAAAATATTTTTTGTCTCCTGATTTTTCAGACCAATTTTGAAGGGGGCCGACATAAACTTTGAAAATATTTGCAACGGCCTAAGTCCTAAAAACGAATTAAAGAATGATGAATATTACAAAATAATTCAAGAGCAAGACAATATTATACTAAATTTCGACTTTTAGACGAGAAATCAGAAATTCCTTTACCGTTTTTTTTCGGATTTTGACAAATGTCCGATCTCCCGACTTGGGTCACCCTCATATGATTAAATTAGTATTAGAAATAATATAATAAAAAAATCGTTTTGACGTTATTACCGTCTCCTCAGGTTATCGGTTTCTCTATTCCTAAGAACCCTTTGAAAAAAAAAAACGCTTAAATTATCGGATTGAACTTACCTTCTCATTCCAGCAAACCTCGGTGGCGTCTTTAGCCTGTGCCTCGGAATGAGCATCATTTCGCTGTTCGAAGTCCTGTTCTACCTATTCTTTCGAATTCCACGCATCCACCAGCAACTCCAGCAACAGCAGAGGGAAAGCGAAGTCAAGGTGGTGGCGGCCTTCACCCGGCTGCAGACATTCCCCGCCCAAGCACAGCATCAGTAATATTATGGATTTTTTTTTGCGACTTTCGGATCAAATAATGTTGAAATACGAGGGTTTCCATATAAAAATAGACAGTGTCGTTCGTGTTTATTGGTACATCCCAGCTTCGCTCTAGCAGCTGCTGCCGCTGGTGAGATTATTCTACATAATGTATGCAAAATTCTCTGAATTAGCACTTAACCAGTACAATTTGTTATACTCTTAAATTAAGTATAAAACATATATGCCTTTGTTTACTGCGTTAAATAGAAACTATATACAAGCAACAAAATCTTTGGGTCCCAAATTAGTAAAAACTTAAACAAAAAAAAGGATGATTTGCAAGACTCCAAGCCAATTGTAAACCGCACGCGGTTCCCGAAACTTTAGAAACCAATCTTCTTAAAAACATAATTAAACCTCCGCTTGATAGTTAGTCCCTTGGTCTTCCGGATCCAGTTGAGCAGCAACAGCAGCAGCAAAACCAACGAAACCGTCACGAACCAGTTCGAAGTCCAGCTGAACCCACTTCCACCACCTCCATCGTTTGGACTCAACGCAAAGTCACCGGAATCCGCGTACTGTGCGTAAGGCTGCTGCTTCTGATTCTGCTGCTGCTGCTGTTGCTGACCTCCGGCAATGCGGGGATCCCCTCCGGCGATGGGCACTTTGACGCCGACCGAACCCACCGAAGGATGCGCCGCGGACGGGTTGGCGAAGCTGTTGGGTGGCGCGTTCGGCGGAATCTTGTCCGTCTTTTTGTTGCGCCAGCCCGGGACGTCCGGCTCGTCGTTGGCGCTGATTACGGTTGCTGGAATATGGTAGCGGGAAAAGAGAGGGATTAGTTGAGCTGCACACTTGCGAGCAGGAAACGATTTGAAGAAAATAAAAATATTTTGTTGTTCTCTTAATTAGTAAAGACACACACACACAGTAGTAAATACAAATCTGATTTGTGTTTGGTATTTTTATTTTACTCTGTGATTTAACTTTTCACCAATTTGCTGCTATGACGATTGCAGGATCGTAGTAACCTTGGGTTTCCCATAAAATGACAGTTGATGTATGGGGTGGCACGTCAGTTCGTCAGTGGTCAAACATTGAAACTCGTTTTTCTCGGAACGTCAAAAACGTCGAATATACTGATGAGGACTGAAATGATTGCCAAATATGTAGTCGATCGCAGTAGTCGGGGCGCGCAAAGCTTATTCAGGAAAATTTTCTTCGAGCTGACATACAACGGATCGAACGTCATCCCCACCAGAAGCTCAGTAATATTTAAAAACAACAACGGACCGAGTTGTGGATCGACTGCTTGAAGGCTCTATAACGTGTCGGAATAAAGTCGGTAATGATCCAGAAGCAAACAATTAACCTTGACGGAACTGTTTTGAATATAAGTGATTAGAGCTTGCTGTAATAGATGTTGAAGAGAAACTACTCCTGTCTATTTGAGACTTTTAAGTAGTTAATATTGAAGCAACGTGCAAAAAGCCACAACCAACATGAAAAATAAGCTAACGAAGGTAACACCAAAGAAAGCTAACAGCGAATCCAGTAACTTTTTGGAAGTAATCCTTAATAAAACTCTAAAAAAGATATGGTGGTAAGGGTTCCAAAAACATACGAACAAAATAGAGTTCACTGCACGGTCTTTCGAAATCAGCCTTTAATGCACGATGAGTAATTATGAATGCATGCACCATTCTAAACCTAAAGAGTTGTTGTCACCAGAAGATAGCGACATACATGGAGAAAAATCAAGCATATCCAGCATAGCAACGCGAATAAACGTAGGATAATCGTAGCCGTAGAAACTCGGCGCTTCGGAATGAAGTCAGAAGCCGAAGCCATTTAGCGAAAGCAAAAGGAGTTGAATGCTCGCCCTTTAATTGTAGAGGTTTAGGAGAGTTTGTTTTTATAAAAATATATGTGTGTTGAGTGCACTTTAAATACACAATGTTGAAGTCCGTGTTAGGGAAACTCATTCTATTCTGATGGCGTTTCTGCTATTGACAAAATTGATATAAAAAACGAACATCGCTCAACGTAGCTTGTTTTCATTGACCGACGATGGCGACGAGTACCGAGTACCAAGCAACAGCGATGACATTTTTTTTGCAAATCCGGTGCTTTCAGTCATCTGAATAACATCGAATCAAAGAGTATTGAAACTCGGAAAAATTTTCCGCCAAATTCAATGGCTTTTCAGCGTCGTACTGTTTAAAATCGAAATCTAATGTCTCCATTCCATTATGGCATTTTTCTTCACGGTTGAATCTATTGTGCCCATTTTTTTGAAGTGAAAAGACCAACATACGATACTGTGAACTACTCCGTGTGCCCGGTTCCTTCTCTCTGACCGAACTGTCTAAATAGACAGTTTCTACTGAGACAGTGGAAGCCGAGTACAGGACCTGTGATTGGCACCAGGATATAGCGACAGCTATGGAGAAAATTTCCAGCACTCAGGTCATGCAATGATGACAGCGGATAAATGCAGGATGATCGTAGCCGTATCCATGCTAACAGTAAGAGATTCGAAGCCACACTGAGCGTACGCGAAAGGAGTTGAATACTCGTTCTTAAATTTAAGAAATCCAACACGCGCAACACCCCCCTCTCCCACACCTACCTCACCTTTTTGACTCTCGAGCTTGCGGAACAGGTTGACGCTGTTGTCGATCTCGTTGCCGAGCAGGCCACCCGCCGGGATCTGGGCCTGCCGCGCCAGCAGTTCCTGCTGCTGCTGGAGCATCAGCCGCTCGTTCAGGCCGTACCCGCTGAGCGAGGACATGTTCAGCGAGACGGGTTGCTCCCAGCGGAGCGGCCGACAGAGCGGCAGATCGCGCTTCTCGTTGCCCGGCCCCTGCAGCACCTTGGAGTAGAGGTGCAGGTTGTTGGTGGCGAGACGGGTTGGCGGTTTGGCGTCTGAAATGATGATACATTTGATAATAGTTTGGACAATGAAAGAAGGGAACTTACCGCTGAGGATTTCGTTGCGCCGACTGCTGTTCAAATCCCGCAGGAGATTCGTCACGTGCGAGGTCATCGTGTACTCCAGCAAGGAATCCAGCAGCCAGAAGCACGGTTTATCCAGGTGGGTCGAGTCCAGACAGTTTGAGTCACCGTAGATCGCGATCCGACCGCCGATCTTGCGACCCTTCCCTCCAGCGGAACTGTCATTGAACTTGACCGGCTTGGGTTGATCCGGCTCCAGCTTGAGCAGCGTCTTCGGCACCTCCACCATGATGATCTTCTCGCCGGTAAAGTTCTGCTTCTTCTCCAGCAGCAGCTGGCTGATCTCCTCCGGGTGCTGGATCTTCTTGATGTCGTCCTGGTCGGCGTCATCCTCGGCCATATTGCGCAGCAGATCAAAGTCCGGATTGCCGATTGCGTTCCCGCTTTCAAAGTCCAGCCGCTGCTCGCCACCCTCGTTCGGGATGTTGTCGTCAAAGTCGTCCGGGAAGGACTTGACACCGCCGAGCAGGATGCGCTTGTTGATGATCGAGTCGCGATCGATCTGGCGTTCCTCGCTGCGATCCGCGTCCAGATCCAGGTTGAACCCGTTGAACGGATCAGGGTTCGGGGTGGCGGGTTGCACTTTTGAGTAGGTGTGATCGGTTTGAAGCAGACCGAGGATCGCGGTTTTGGCACGGGTCTTCTGTCGCTTCTCGTCCGGAGACAAGATGTCGAAGCCCTGATCGAAGAGATCGCGCTCGATGAGGATCGTGTTGTTTCCGGTGGGGAACTTCAGGATGTTACACCCGGAGGCGTAGTACATACGGTGATCGCGCATGTCAAAGTACCCCTCGGAGACCTTATCACCGAGGATGATGTCGAAATCCCGGAGCAGTTCGTTCAACGCCGGAACGTTGGCTCCGCCGGTGTCCGGCATCCACCACTGGCGCGTGTTTTCGTCGTAGAACTTGATTTTGCGCATCACGGTCGTGTTGTACCAGTCGGCGAACACGATCACGCTCAGGTCGCGTTCCAGAATGTCGTTCTTCAGTTTGATGATCTCCTCGTGGAAGTATTCCTCTTCCGGGTCTACGAGGAGTAGCGTTCCGTAGTGACTGGCGTTGAAGCAGGTGTACGGGGCGCCCAGAACCTCAACGTAATAGCCGGCATTCCGGAGATGCGTGTACATGTCCTTGAAGTTGGTGTGAATGTGATCGGCGCGCCAATCAAGTGGATCCGACTTGATCTTCAGGTTGTCGCGAGGTAGATAACCCGGCGGGTACCTCAAGCTGTGGTACTGATCCCACAGGATCCGTTTATGTCTCGGAGGTTGCGGAATTATGTTCACTTTGATCGGGAAGCTAACGGTTCCGTTGCGGGGTTCGTTCTCCCCCGGACCGGCGGGACTCTGCACGGTCAAGGTTACGTGACCCTGCGCTACCCCTTCAAACTTCTGTCCCGCTTCGTTAACCCCGATTTGAACCGCCATCCAGCCGGCCCACGGCCACAACTGCTCGGAAAACGTGACCGATATGTTGAGCATTTGACCGTTTTCATTAGTGTACGGATGCCAGGTTGGTCGATTGATGACCCTCCCAATGACTCCCATCCCGTTGAGGATCGTCACGTTCGCGATCACCGGAGCGCTCGTGTGGTACAAACTCTGCGTCGTGTACGGCCACATGTAGTCCTCGGTAAAGTCCAGATAAGCGGGTGAAAGTGTTACCTTCGGTTTGTACGTGGACAAGATCTTCATGCTCTTCAGGATATTCAACTTGCCGTGACCTTGCTCAAACATGTTGTTCTCCTGAAGACGTTGCGCGCCCTCGATCAACGATTGCTTCATCGAAGCCGGGTTGACGTGATCAAGTCGGTTGATCACGCCACTTGCCAACAAGGTCACCGCACCAGCTACGACCGGCGAAGCCACTGAAGTCCCAGACAAAGACTTACAACCCCCGTTCAAATTACTTCCCTTAACCTGACTCCCGTACGTCACAATATCCGGCTTCATCCGTCCATACCCGTTCGGCAACTCCCACGTCGTCATGCCTCTCGAACTGAACTTGGCGATGTTATCGTTGTAGTCCATCCCGCCAACCCCGATCACGTCCATCTGATCTCCAGGATTGTTCAACGTCCCGTACAGCGGTCCATCATTTCCAATGGCCGACACCATGATCACCTTATTCGCCGACAACTCCAACACCTTCTCCACAAACGGTTGATCCAAAAAGTCCGGCCCGCCAATACTCAAATTTAGCACGTTGATCTTCTTCAAGATCGCGTAATTAAACGCGTCCAGAAACCACGACGTGTACGAAACCTGATTGTTCGTAAACACCCGGAAGATGTGCAGCTCCGAGTCCGGCGCAAAGCCCAAACACTCCTTCGATGACGCGATGATCCCCGCCACGAACGTCCCGTGACTAACCCCGTCATCCAGCGTCTTTTCGTTGGTCCAGTTCGTTCGCTCCTTAACCGACTTGAAGTGAGGATGGTTCTTCGACAACCCCGTGTCAAAAACCGCCACCTTCACCCCCTTCCCTGTAATTCCCATCCCCCACAGCACGTCCGCCTTCAACAAGGAAGTAATCTGCCTGGGAATCGCCCTCAACAACCTCCTATTCGTATGCCTCGGAACCACCTGCTGCTGTTGCTGCTGCGTTTCGTTCAACTCGTTAACATCCGTCGAAAGTTTTCGTTTAAAATTCTCATACGACTCGATCAGCTCGGCCACTTCTTCGTCCTGTTCAGCGTCCTCCCCGAAATCCTCCTGCTCAACTTCACCCCGGTCATCACCATCCACCGTCGGATCAATGGGCACGTACTTGAGCGTCCGGTGGACCATGCGCTGCGGCGAAACGGACTTGATGGACGGGTGCGATTTAAGCAGGTCGATTCCGGAGGCGGATCCGTCGGGGTCGGGCGCCTCGTCCAACGTCAGCACGTCAAAGTCGCTCGGGAAGTCGCTCATCGCGTTCGAGCGCGCGAGCACCTTCCAGTGTTTGATCTGTGAAAGAGGGAGAAAATTTTAAATCAGATCTCAGTTTGTAGGTGAGGTTTTCAAATTATTGTTGACTGTTGATTGTTGACATTTCTACTAAACGTCTGTTTTACGTCGACGTCAAGGTTGGGATTTTGACAGTTTACATTATTGCAACGTGGTTCTATAAAAAAAAGTAGGCGAACCCTGTCGTGGCCACCTGCAACACAAAAAATGCCAGAAAAAGATACATTTCCTTGAGCTTACTGATACCATCCGTTACTGAAACGCTCTGTTTCGAACCTCCCAAAAACTCTCAAATAGAAACTGCGAGGAAAACAACCTATTATAATTCGGGATGACGAGCGATCGTAAGGCAACATTGTGAAGCGTGTTTCGGCAGCTGCCAACGTTACGAGAACCAACACGGTAAATGCGATCAAAGATGAACCATCCTTTGTGCAGCTGCTAGCACACTGCTAAACTCGTTATGTTGATACGCTCTTCAAGAAAGATGTTCCTCCGCAGGCTAGTTCGAGCATGTTGTGACCACATGCAGACACTAGCTGAAACTCCTAACAACTCTCTCGATCACACGGTGTCACTACGTACAACTCCCGCGATGTCGAAGCAAACCGTCAGCAAAGTCCTCCCAGGGTGAAAATGTAAACTTTTGTACGTCTACGAAAGCAGTCGATTTGTTGAATTCGTATCTACTGTGCATGACTATTTTGGCTCTGTCTTCAAGGAAACCGGAGAAACTTGCAGCAAAATCATCCTGCAGTATGTAAAAACGAAGAAAAAGAATACTGCGGGGAAAATTTGTAATGTAATCTGCAGAACTGCGCGCTGAACTGAACCATCTTAAGACGACGGAATTAATGTGAACAACCTAGATCTCGTTAGTTCAGTTCATCGATGTTCCAAATTCAATGGTAAACGCATTCTAGCTACTTGAAGACTCACATCCGTGTTAGGGAAGCGCCTATTCGGTAGCCAATTTTAGGCATTCTATGTAAGTCTGGAGACCCGGCGACGGGCTGGTATGCGCTACTCAACATTATTGGCAATATGGCGGCGTCTGTTTATAAACATTGCGAATTGTAAACATACGGGTTTTTCTTGATTCAAAAAGTTAATTGAGTTTAAGTTGCTGCTTCCAAATGTAAAATGCGTTGTATTATTCCGAATTGTGTCCCGTCTGCTACAGATTTGCTGCGCCGGTAGAAGAGTAATATATAATTCAAAAACTGCGCTCTCCGGACGAGGCAACAACGTTCCACTCAAGGAGTTGGAGCACGTTCCGGGCATGTTTCCGCTAAGTGAGCTGGAGAATGTGCCGGCCACCGGGCAAGGTACACGACAACCGGGAAACAACCGAAACACACAGTGATGAGAACCATATCCAGAAGTTTATTTCTCAAGTGATTGACTGTTTCATGACAATTTGGCTTCGTAAATATTTCAAGACTATCCTTCCACGCAAAGAATGTATTAGAAGTCGCAACACAAAAATGTACCTATTTAAAGGTACTCCAACCAATAAAACTGGTAAAAATAATAATTCACGTTTTTTTTTAAACATCTGCTCCGAAATACGTATAAAACAAGAAATCATAGTTTTAAAAGCGATACCGACTACAAGTCTGGCATCTGGAGATTTAACGACTCCCACACTCCAAAAAGGCTCGACTTAGAATCCTTCCCTGACTCCAACAACAAATGTGATAAAAATAAACCTGCTACGACTCCGACTGCACATGTTTCAACGACTTCTACTACACAGAAAAAAAAATATGGTAGTCGACTCTCTGGTTGTCAATATCCAAGGGACCGTCGAGGAAGACAATACAGAACGATGCAAAATGAAGACTCGATTGAAAATATTTTTTTCTTGATACCCAGCTATGGGAGAGAATCATGGCAACGTCCATCAAACAAAAACAAACTAATGTCAAACACCCTTCAAAGCTTCGTTTCGCCAAGAAAAATGTCTATGCAAGCCATGAGAAAGTGAAATTATTGACCAGGGATGGTATTTTCTCTTTTACTCGCCGATGGCGAGGGCTTTTAGATATCGTCTTTCGCTCAAATCATCAATTTTTTTGCGTTCTCCCAAAACTGCATCAAGAGAGCGAAGGGAAAACGACGCCGATGAAATAGCGAGCAACAAACAAACCGATGCGTAAGACGGAAAATAATCTCTCACACAGCCAGTCCCCTCGCTCAAAAAGCAAGAGAAAGAGCAATCGTGAAATTCTCTCGCCCGTAAGCCCTGTAGTAATGAGTTCATTTGTGTGCGTGAGCTCCAGTGTATGTATACAGCAATTTCGTGTGCGTGTCTCTCCGGTTGGAACGATAGTTCCATCGGAGCCAGCGATAGGGTAGGGGAAATATATGTATTCTAATCAAACACCTATCTTCGCCATATGGAGAGTTTGTTGCTCGATTAAAGCTTCAAAAATGTGTTTTCACTGTAATATACCAACCAAACGATCAAAGACGAGTAAGCACGCAGTCTGGTAAATGTTTCAGAGCCAAAAGTAAGCTATTTTAACAAAAATTAGCGAAAAACATGATTTTGATCGATTTTTCCTTTGCCTGGAAAGCATCGATTAGGCAGGTTTGAAAATAACTTTTGATCGCTTAAGCACAGTCTTTTGGAACACATCATTTTGTTTTCATTATTTCTCACTTATTTTAACACACTTCACAACTTTTTTCGACGCTAACGTCTAAAGAATCATTTCCACATTTACACTGAAATATCTTTTTTCATGAAAATGTTAGTTTTTAGTAAGAAAATTCACTTCAAAAAATATTCAAAAACACCAGCTGCAATTGTATTTTCATCAAACTTCGGCATTCTTTCAAGCTGGCACAAACACTAACATATTTGCAGTGTTGCCAAACGAGAACACATTATTTTTCTTGTTTTTCTATGACTCCTAAATCTTTTCCTCCCATGCAATCCAAGTTTGCCACGAATCTGGCAACTCATGCGTCATTTTCAACTTGAAAACTGATTAGACCCTTTGTAAAATTGGTTGACAGTTCAGCAGTGTCAACATTGTGAAAATTGTCGTGGCGTGTTGTTTTTTTTATTTCTGGTGAGTTAAAAAAAGGTAATTTCGCAGAAAATAATAAATTTTTTAAATCTTTTTTTCAGAACCCGAAGAAATCCCTCCGGATTTGTCCATTCCGGGCTGTGAAAGCAACCAGGACAATAATCCTCGTCGGCGTTGTTTATTCCAAGCAATTCTACCACTTGACCTCCGGAATAACAAAAAACAACTAGTGACTGCCGGCCCACATGACGACATCGGCGCTTTGGAGGAGAACGCGACGTTCCTCGAGACTAACCCGCCCGGGGCGGCCCCGGAACAGCATACTCCACCAGCAGAACCAGCAGCATGCGTGCATTCGCTACACCGGAAAAGAACGCGATGTTTCTCGAGACCAACCCGCCCGGAGGCGGTCCCGGATCCTACGCCACCAACAGAACCAGCAACTAAGTGCATTGCTGCACCGGGGTTGAAACTGGTGTTCCTTGAGACTAACCCGCCCGGAGGCGGCCCCAGAACCTACACCACCAGCAGAATCAGAATCAACTTCGTAAAGCCGATGATTTCGCGAAGAAAAAAATACTTGGTGGGACAATTTTGCGTAGAAGTAAAACGATTGAACAGACTTGATGTTGTTTTTAATGGGTTTGCGAATAAAGTACTAGATTGTATGTCTTTTTCTTTAAGTAAACGTTGAACTAAACATAAAAATGCCAAAAACTCAAAATTGTCAAAAAATTACATGACACAATTATGTATGGCAGTTAAATAATAAAATTTTGTACAGGATATTCAATATTTTCTTGAACATGGGTACTAAGGTGTTATTTTCAAACAAGTGGTTGGAACGATTTTCATTGTTTTAAGTGCTGCGGCTGTGTCCGACTTCAGCTGTTCAAAAAGATCGGAATCCTTCGATATGGACCTTTTGAATTGATTTTCTGAATATTCGCTGTTATAGTATTTGGATATATTTTCATGCTCTTTTTGTAATATGTATTAAATTGCAATAAAATCTAGTCAGTTTTGTCCCTATTTACCCCAGATTGCAGTTCTATTAAAATTACGTTGCTTGATTTTGAAAAAATATAGCGTTTATTATTTCCAAAATAACCGTCATTTTGAAAACAAATTTAAAAACTGTCTCAGTTTTCACAGGCCCTTTGCAATTCGAGATTATGGCTTTCATGCAGATTTTCTTTGTAGTGGTGCTTAAAAGGCGTTGATTAGAATAGGTATCTGGGAGTGATTATAATAGGTTGATTAGGCTGAATATACAAATTTGATGAAGTGAATTAAAAATGATTTTAAAAATAGATTAAATAACTGAAGTTTATATTATTTTATATTAAAATGTTCAGGAAGAGTTGCTCTTTCCAATAAACATAGAAACTTGATGATTTAATTGAGAATAGCTGAAAAATTCTCAAAGAAATCAAGAGTCGCCGCTAAATAGGCTGAAAATAGGCATAATTCCCCTATTTCTTGTCGATGTGATGGGCTTTCGATATTCGCGATAGCAAGCAAACCATCACTCGGCTGCGAAAGAGATGAGAAATTTTAATAGACGAGGAACGCACCGAAATATGCATCAATGATGGTGCGATGGTGATGGTTTACCTACCCTGTTATTGACAACCGGAAGAGATTTTTAAAGCAAACAGAATCCAAGGGACCGTCGTGGAAGATATCCTTCAAGCAAGGGAAAATATCGAGGAATGAAGAGAATTGAAGTATGCAGATTAAAGGGACTGAAGAATTCATCGATAGATGGAGAATTATTGATATCGAGAGGATCGACAGCCATCAGGATGACAGATTTTGTGTAAAAAAAAAATATTAATTTTACCCCAGAAAATGATGAATTTTCATCAGTTTTTGATGAATATTCATCATGTTCACATTTTTACACATTTTTTATGTAATATTGCTCAAAAAAAGAGGTAATATTCAACCTACAAAATTTTCAACATTCCAAAATTCATTTTTTTTTCTGTGTACATCTTCTCTTAATTGGGTTCTACAATGAAGCTTAAATTGCTACTATTGTTTACAGCGATAAAGCTTATTTTTCTGAGTACAATGACCCTTTGACGGCCACAAAGAGTTTAAAATGGAATTTTAAATCAATTTTGAAAAATTATCCTCGCGGTCCTTCTTGACAGAAAAGCTCATACTTGACAGCTCGTTCCAAGGGGACCGAAAAAATGTTGTCTTGTCATTTTTTTTTTTTTTTGCATGAAAATAAAAAAAGGAATCAGAAATCTAGATTAAATTTTCAAAAGGTCCTATCTGCATAGGAAACCCATGACGGATAGATTGTTTTGAAAATTTAATCTCGCACACTTTGCACCAAATTCTACACCCTTGCAAATAATATCTGCATTAGCATTACCATTTGGAGGACGCCCCACCACCGGAGGGCTCCACAACGCTTATCCCACTGTTTGGTCTGGTTGTGTTAGACCCTCTTCCGGAACAATAGTCCAACACGGGAGATACCATGTCTTCATCTTTTGATGAGTGTGTAATACAGCCCAGGGCATAAGGGGGTCCACGCCGGGTCCAAGCTATCCTCGCCCCTCGGGGAAATGAAGGAATGTTAGTAAACACCTATCTAAAGTGCGCAGGGACCCCTACGTCACCTTAGTGGTATAGATGTTTGTAGGGAGGTTTTGGACTCAATGTTAGTAGGAGAGGTAGAACCCTAGGATATACCCCGAAAGGTATTGCGGGCGAATCAAGTAGAGTTAGTTTTTTTATTATTAACCTTATACCATCAGTAGAGTGTAAAAGATACATGATTTATACATATTTTGTTTAAAGCCACGGCAGACACAACGCGACGAAGCCGTGCATGATTAAATCTGTGATAAAAATATTGCAAATAATATCTGCACACTAAATATTTGCACACTTGAAATCCTACACCTTCTCACCCCCTCATTTTTATACATAACTTTTGAACTACTTATCGAAAATTCAAACAATTCAGCACCTTATGGGACCCTAAACCAAGTCGAATGCGACTGGTTTGGTCAAAATCCGTTCATCCAGTGCTGAGAAAACTGCGTGACATTATTGGTCACATACACACACACACACATACACACAGACATTTGTTCAGTTTTCGATTCTGAGTCGAGGTGGGTTTTCGAGCTTTAAATAAAAAGTTCAATTTTAGAGCAGGATTATAGCCTTACCTCAGTGAGGAAGGCAAAATGGTACGTACATATTAAAAAATCTGTAACTTTTGAGTGATTTTTCTTATCAATTCGGAGTCTTCGGCTAAGTTGTAAGTATTTTTGAAAACTTTTGATAAAAAAATAGGTACACGGAAAAAAATATTTGCCAAATTTTTCATTAATTTTTTTCACAAACACTCAATTTCCCAAAATACTCCTAGACCCATCATCATGTATACCTATCGACTCAGAATCAAATTCTGAGCAAATGTCTTTGGTGGTGGGATGTTGATCAAAACATTGTCACTCGATTATGTCGACTTTGGCTGAACCGATTTTGTCCGTTTTGTCGTCATTCGACCCGTCTTGGGGTCCCATAAGTCGCTATTAAAAATTATGCAGTTTAGTTAAGTACTTCAAAAGTTATGCTGAAAAAAAACGATTTTAACAAAAGTCCGGAAGATTGTAAAAAGGGTGGTTTTTAATATACATCTTCAGAAAGGTATTTAAAAGACCTTTCCAACGCATCCAAGACATTGAAGATTTGACAACCCTATCTAAAGTTATGAGCACTTAAGTGTTATTTTTACGCTTTTTGGAGGCCGGATCTCAGATATGCTGATGAAAACCTTGTCCGGATCTCTCATGCGACCTATCGTTGGATAGATATTCAAAAGACCTTTCCAACGCTTCCAAAAAATTGAAGATCAGACTACCCTATCATAAGTTTTAAGCACATAAGTGCCCTGCAATATGAAGATCTGACTACCCAATCTAGTAGTATGAATAATGAGTCAAATTGATAAAAACACTGAAAAATACCGCCATTTTGTGTCTATTTTGGATAGCACCCTTTAAATGTGAGGAAGGCGCCAACCACCTGAGGGTGGATTAAGTTACGTTTTTTTTATATGTTTTGGGAGACAAAAACCCGCAACTTTTGAGCCATATAGAAGTATGGCCAATGGCCAAAAATCTGACGCCAAGATATAAATTTTTGAAAAAATAGTGATTTTTGGAAAATGTCGAAATTAATTTTATCTATTTTTTTATGTAAAATTGAATTTGCAATCGAAAAGTACTTTTCAGGTTTTTTTTTTAAGAAGGGCCCCGATTTCAAGCTATAGTCACCGAAAGCTTGATTTTAGTGGTTGCTGAGATACAGCTGCTTAAAGAAAAAGAAACAGTAAAATTGAAGTTTTCTAAAGGAGCCATTACAGTACCGCAAACAAACAAACAAACTCGCACATTTTCTTGTTTGACAGTTTGCCAAACTCACAAACAAGGCAAAATGTATGCAAGCTGACGTTTGTACAAACAAATCCAAGCAAACTGTCAAAAAGTGCGAGTTTGTTTGCCGTAGTGTAATGGCTCCTTAAGTCTCACCCAAACAACCCACCATTTTCTAATGTCGATATCTCAGCAACTAATGGTCCGATTTTCAATGTTAAAACATGAAACATTCGTGATTTTCCGATCTTTTCGAAAACAACATTTAAAAAAAATAAAGACTGACATTTTAAAAAGGTCAAACATTCAATATTACGCCCTTTTCAAATGTCAGTCAGCGACGGTGTAAAAAAAATTCTGTAACATTTAAAATAGTGGACGAATCTTTTCGCACTTTGCGGCAAAGTTGTTCCCTGAAACACGAACTAAGGGGCTCAAAAGAGGCTCAAAACCGGAAAAAACCAAAACGCAACGATTTAATGGGTTAAATCCCATTTAAAATTCATAGCCAAAGCGCCAGGTCCTAACGCAACCAATCAAGCTCATATTTGGGATTCGGGCTCAGTACACCTAAGGAATCATGCCCTGAAATGCCCGCAAAATTGACCCGTTTTGTTACATACGTGAAGATATATCTGGGAGGTGTATTTAAGAAGTTTAATTTTCGAGTGATTTTATAGCCTTTCCTATGTGAGGAAGGCAAAACCGTCATGTAATACATTTTAGTAAATTTATTTAGATGACCTTTGAATTGAGCCCAAAACGTTGAAGATCTGACAACCCTATCAACATTTAGGAGCACTTAAATGTTATTTATACACTTTTTTGAGGCCGGATCTCAGATATTTTGATGAAAACGTTGTCCGGATCTATCATGCCACCTATCGTTGGATAGGGTTTTATCAGACCTTTTCAGTGAACCAGAAAGGTTGATGTTTTGAAACCCCTATCAGAAGAAATGAGTTATAAAGTTAGTATTCTTAACATGAGTGTATAATACACTATATGAATGTGAGGAAATTACAAACCACCTAAAGGTGGATTAAGTAACGTTTTTGAACAAGGAGTCAGCAAAGTCAAATAAAGGAATATTTTTATTCGACCTAATTTGATACCCTATCAATTCACTTGCAA